>NC_061799.1:43304962-43532462 GCF_021462225.1 Girardinichthys multiradiatus
CAGAAGTAATAAACTTGATTTCAGCCCAATAATAAATCATTTACCTGAAATTCGTTAATAACATGTTAGTGTCTTTTCAGTATTCAGTATTAAAGTGTTAGATACATCTACAGTAAAATCCTGATTATTTTATTGATTCTTGTTTTGAAGAGTTTAGATGGGTTTTAAAAACTTGATGCATTTTGGATTAAACTTTTTGTGACCTGATCCCTGCAGACAGAGCTCGTCTGTGGATTTCGTTGGATGTCCTGATGTCCTGACAGTCCTGCTCTGTCTTCTCCACATCACTCACGCCAGAAGCTGACAGACTCGTGTTGGTCAACTCGAAAGAGCTGCTGCAGATGAGACGTGACTCTGAGATATCGGATATGTTTGCAGAAGAGGAGCAGCTTGTGGACCGATCACACCCCGATCCGCTTGGTTCACGTCATGGCTGCACATCTCCGGCGTCACCAGGCTGATTAGGGCGTTTATTTCCTTCTGTTTAGGGAAAATTAGGATGTTTCGGTGCTTGACTTCCTTTCAGCTGAGCTGCTGCGCCGCTCTGTTGAAACCAGCATGTTATGTTGCTTCTAAGTTTTTATTTGTTGTTCTGCTTTAAGGCTCCTTGTATTTTCATCTAATTGGGTCAGATATTTGGAGAAGCTACGTTATTGAAGCTCTGAGGTGGCCAGTTGAATTCAGGTGAAACATATCTGCAGGTGAAACAGTGACAGTGATCTGTTTGACTTTTAAGATTTCATGGTTCTTGTTGGGAGGACAAAACGTGTCCAGAGTTCTGGATCCTCTTTGATGCTCCCCTCTCCGCAGCTCAGCCTACAGACTTCAGCGGTCTGGAAGGGTGGATTTTCGGGTCTGGTGTGTGGATTGGATCACAGGCTTTGGATCATCATCCTTCTGAAGGACTCAGTGAAGACCTGTTTTCATTGTTCTGGTAGAGTCCACCATTCCTCTTTATCCTGGTAAAGAGTTAATGATGCATGCACCCTAACAAGGTTCCCTCTTTGAAAGAGAAACAGGTGGAGCAATTTATTTAAAAGTGATCAGAATCTGTTTGTTTTTTTACGTTCCAGGCTTTAGATCCACAATATTGGAGCTTTTTTTGTGTCTAGGGGCCACAGAAGGAGCACAAAATGCAGGAACCTCAGAGGGTAAATTTCACAGAGTTCTTAAACAGGTTAAATGGTTATTAATCAGGTTCATCTACAGCCTTTCGGTCCAGATGAAAGAACCAAAGCAGGATGACAAAACACATCAATACTGTATATTAAAAACTTCTGCTACTCCTCACAGTCAGCTGATGATGAAACCCAGGCCATGTTGTTGTTGTTTTAAATCACTACAGAAACAGTCGGTCGATGAGAAGGACGCAGCTGTGACTTGAAGCTAATTAAAGTCTGAAAAACATCCTGAAGGATCAGAGGAAAACTCATCATACTGCTGGGATGGACTCGTTTATTTCCTTTTAATATAAAACGTTTTCTGTCTTTAAACTGAAAGGAAAATATAGGAGAAACTGCAGCTGACTGTGATTAACCTTCCTTTAGAGTTAGATCTACATGTTGATGTTGAAAGACCTGTCCCTGTGCCCTGGCTGTAAATAATGACCCCCAGAGGGCGTAAAAACGTCTGAGCAGCATGTAGATAATCCACGTGACAAACTGTGAGAAGTGACCTCCAGAGTCTGATTATTCCTCTCTGATTCATATATTATATTTCCATATCCAAGGTCAGCTGTGGCTCTGTATGTATGAACAGGTTTATCAGTCAGATCCTGTGTGCAGGATGTTCTAATGATGTTCTGCATACAGAAAACGCGACGATCCGGAACAGGTTGTATTTTTTTATTTATTTAGGAAACACAATTTGTGGGAAAAAAACTGCAAAGAAGTGAGCAAACATTCACAACGACAGAGTTTTCTAACAGAGAACCATATCTGTGCATCCGATTGTTTTAGCATTTTAGTTCATCTGGGTTCTTTATTGCTCTCCTTCACCCCGAGCTTGAAAACATCCAGATAGCGTCCTTCTTTCCACCTGGGAACACACTCCACGGCAGAAAATAAATCTACCGCTTCGAGGAAGCGGAGGTGATGAATTGCTCCCGCGGCTGAAGCTGAACAGGGAGCCGCTGCAGGAACCTGCTGGGACCTGCTGATTCCCACACACAGGTCATGCAAAACATAGAAAAATGGCCATTAATCCTGATTTAACCACTCGGTTATCTAAATATTTGTAGGAGTTTTCCAGCTGGACAATGATCCTAAACACACATCCCAGGTGGTTCTGGAAAGGATCAAATAAACCCCAAGGTGAGGAACGGCCCTCCAAAAGCCTCTGATCTTAACTAAAAGAACATTTATGGACTATGCCTCAGGCTCTTTGCCAGGAAACATGATGAAATATATTAAAAGGATAACTGATGCCAGGATTTATGTTGCTGATAAACTCTTCTGCTTTTAAAGATCTGAATCCAACCTGTAGACATTCTGCTGAGGAGGTGGTAGGTGTCACAGCAGTCACCATGTGTTATCACTCTGTTTGATATGTCCTCCTACTCTCATTGTGCGCTGCTTTTTAAAAGCCATCGTGTAAATCCGTAAACCCCCGGATGTTCTTCAACAGACCCGAGACATCATATTCCAACTGGGATTAATCATCCTGACATCCCAGCGCCAAATTCTCTGCAGATCTCCAGTTTGTTTTCATCTCTGAGCATGCAGAGCTGGCTGAGGGTTTCAACTTTAATTTCACATCTTTTGTGTTTTCTCTGCATTGTGGCTTTGCCATCATGCGGAGCCCTGGAGGTTCGTCTCCGTCTGCTGACGTCACCGCCGGCGTTCCCTGCGGAGAACAAGACTCCTGCATTAGGAAGCGAGGTTCACTCAGACGTGTCTGATCCGAGATAACGGCTCTGGGAGCTGGGTCGTTAATGGACCACACCAATAATCTTCTGCAGCAGATTTCAGCGTCATTTTAAAGAACACAATGGGATCCAAACATATAAGTAGTGGAGAAGCTTTCAGAGATGGAGGGTTTGGTGTTCAGGGGCTGGCTGAAAGATCATCTCTGGCTGTTGAAGAAGTTCATGAATAATGCAGGACTCATTTGAATTTTCAACATAGTGACTCCGCACTGTAAGCAAGCGCAGTCAAGGATGAAGATCTCATACAGTTCAGACAAAGGTCAAGATCACCCTCCTGAAGATGTTTGGCAGCCAGCTGACCTTTCAAATGACATACGCAGAGAAGCATTTTAGGAAGACTTAGTACCTCACGTTGGCACAGAAAGCCTGTCCAGGTCATTCAGAATCAGGTAAACAACAAGCTGCTTATTTAACAGCAGCTCCATGCATTCGTTTATCCAGGATTTATGGAAGATCCTGGATTAAAATCATCCCGGTTCTCAGTTCTTTTGAAATATTAACTAAAAAAACACCATGACTGTTCATTTTTAATGAAAATGCAGATGAAACCTTTCCTTCTGCTCAGCCCACAGGTTTCCTACAGGATTCATGTATGAGGACTGAGATGACTACAGAAAAGCTTGCTTTCTGTCTGCAGAACCTTTCTGTGCTGGTTTCACCACTTGTTTTGGATCATCATCTTGCAGAAAGGCACAATGACGACCCGTGTTCAGTAATATTTCAGTGGCCACCACATTTGCAATTAAAAGGACCTGATATTCCATCAGAAATAGGCCCACAGCATGACACATCCTCCATGAGGTGCTACACCAGACGCTCCTGAACTGTTTGTTGCTGAAATGTTCAAACTTTGTCTCATCTGAACAAAGCTCAGTTAAAGTCCCAGATGTTTACATCTGTGATGGCAGGACAGAGAACATTTTGACCCAACATTACTCCTGAACAACCAGTTGGTGCAGACGGAGTCTGTAGGATGTCGCTGCATTAACGTCGGTATCGGCCCGTGTCATTTTTCAACATATCAGTCCGGTAACTAAAACTGGGTCAGCAACCGATGTTTATTTCCATCTTGTTGCCGTTTGTGTTTGGGAAGGGGAGGGCGATGGCTATGTGAAAGTGATGGTGATGCAGCAAAGGATTTTGGGATGTTTTACTGAAACAGAGAAGCCAAGTTTTAGCACTCTGGTAGTTTTTTCTCACAGTGTTGAAAGGGTACAGAAAGATACAAAATATAATATAATATTGGTTATCAGCCATTGCAGCAGCATTAATATTGGCCCAGATTTTCCCTATTCTGATGGTTGTTATGGAGACTCTGCTGCAGTTCTCTAACTGTGAGCTTTGAGACTTGTTGTACCTTTCTCACCATCCTGCTCCATGCGGGTGGTGGAAATGTCAACCTGATCTTTCGTCCAGCTTCGTTTGTCACAGTTCCAGATAAGATATTTGGATTATTGCTTATTACACAACAATTCAATTCAGTTTTATTTATAAGGCGCCAATTCACAACACATGACGTGTCAAGGTACTTTACAAAGTCATTTCAATCGAATCATACAGATTTCAAGTCAGGTTCATACATTCCAATTAATCCTATCAAACAGTGAAGTTAGATTCAGTTTATTATTCAAATTGGTTAAAAAATATTCTATCTAAGGAAACCCAGCAGATTGCATCGAGTCAGTGACTTACAGCATTCACTCCTCCTCACCTGCTTCGATGTTCTTTCCTGTTTTTAAAGGTGGTTTTAATAGAAATGGGCTTCTGTTTCACATATTTTACCCCAGGTAAACAGGAAGCCACATGTTAATAATTATGACACATCTTTACCAGGTGTGACAACCTTTTTGCGTGATGCTGCGGATATTTTATTCCTAACTAAAACTTCAGCACATGAAGTCACAGCGGTTCATTTTAAAATAGTTAATCATTCAATCATGATTTAGTGATGTTAAACCAGGTTTCTGCTGTCCAGATTCGATCTGAATCAAACCTTTGAGAGAAAGGTTGAGAAACAGTTTGAATCTGAGATTTGAGAGTTTATCCATCAGTATTGCCGCTGGTTCTCAGGTTGTGACTGCCCTGATCTGCTCCGCGCCGCCCCGGCCCGCTCCGCTCCGCTTGCATTGGGAATACGATCTGTTTTCTAACAGCTCAGGAAAATGTTTGTCTTGTTGTCAAAAAGATCTAATTTGCACAAGTTTATTGTCTTTCATAAATCAAAGGCTGATGTTGTTCGTTAGCCAGTATCACAAAGTCATGTGAAGGAGGAAGAACATCCTCTGTTAAAAATAAACAGGAGTCCGGGTCACGTGTCTCCTACATTGCTATTTTGTGAGTCAGAAGCTGAAAAAGTTCTGGAACCACTTCTTTGAAGTAGGAGGTTTGGGCTTAGCTTGCATTGTGACACGAAATCCGCCTCGTGACCCAGTGAATGTTGGACACATGGAGCTGGGTCCAAATCTGAAATGCTGGTCTCAACACAGTTCGATTATTATGTCAAATTTCATCTATTTGTGCAAACACAAAACAGGAGCTTTTACAGGATAGTAAATGCATATATGGACCAAGCAAAGCTGGACTGGGTTATTCTACGCAGATCACTGATACTGCATAGAATACGTTTATCGTTCATGAAACATTTCATCTGTTTGTTGAAACATAAAATTAGGATTTTTAGTTTTCACCATCTTGTCTCAGCTGCACGGTGGAGCAGTTGGTAGCTCTCTTGCCTTGCAGTAAGGAGGTTCTGGTTTTTTAATCCTGCTCTGTGGTCTTTCTGCATAGACTTTACATGTTCTCTCTGTGGATGCGTGGGTTCTCACCGGGTACTCCGACTCACTCCCACAGCCCAGAAACATGACTCTTTGGTTAACTGGTCTCTCTAAATGTCCCACTGGTATGAGTGTTTGTTCACGGTTGTTTGTCCGGCGTATCTCTGTGATGGATTGGAGACTTGTCCAGGGTGGACGGCGCCTCCCGCTGAGTGACCGTCTGAGATAGGACACCCGTCTCATTTGTGAGAACCCAATATCTCTTTTTGCAGCTTCGTCCATCAACACTTGAAAATCCACCTTAACTGCTCTATGGAGGATTTCTGTTAACCTCCTCAGACATCTTTTGCAGTGCAGGTCATACAGTCTTTATGGACTGTGTTTGAAGCTGTTGGTTGAAAAATGAAATTCTGGATGGATTCTGTCTTTAAAAACAGAGAGAAGACACAGCAGCAGGTTTACTGGAGGCTCAGGTAAATGTGACTGAAGTGTGAGCTGCCGTTCGCTCCACCGAATAAACAAACATTTCCTGTGATGCTTTGAGGATTGCATCATGTGTGAGGACGACAGGTTAGACGGAGCAGGTGGTGCAACCTGAGAGAAACGCAGATGAGCACTGACATTTAAACGGGCTGCTATCGGTCTGCAGACAGCCTTTCCTTCAGGACTTTAGCGGTGTTTGTTTGCTTTTTATCTTTGTATGCATTTTTTATTATCAGTGATGAAAACAAAAAACACACTAAAAGGGTCATTAAACTGTGGGAACATTGAATTTTGATGTCAAAGTCTTGAAAAGTGTTTTCCAGACTATAAAACAAAAGTACATGAAGGTACAAATGTTTAATAATTTCAGAACCCAAAGACTGAACTCAAAAAAGTTCATGCATGTTTGATTCTGCTCCAGCTTTTATGTTCCAGTTTAGAAATTAAAAACCTCTCACATTTAACCTAACGAGACCTTTTGTTGGAGTTCTGGACCCATTTCAGAGTTCTGTAAAAGTTCTGCTCTGAAAGAACCCCAGGTCCGCTGTTGGGAACGTCTGGAACAACAGTTTCTTCAGTCAGAGGCTTCTTCAGATCTGCTGTAAGACAGACAGCTACAGGAGATCCTTCCTGCCCACAGCCATCAGCATCTACAACGGCTCTTTGAGGAAACCTGCTTAATATGAGCTACAACAACATTTAATTTCCCTCTGAGATTAATAAAGTATTTTTGAATAGAAATGCACCAGAATAAGATGCTCACTGCATTAAAACCTTGATTGAAGTTACCTCAGTATCACATTATTTAAATTGGACATATGTTTTAATACAGACTTGAACTAAATTAGGAAGGTGTTTAATCTACATTAAGTGCTTATTACAGAAAATCTAATAGCTTTGGTTGATCTTTATAGAATAACATCAGTATGACATGCTGAGTCTTTAATGAAACTGTTACATTAGTGGATGTTTGGAGCTCCTTGTTCCCACGGCATGAATGTTCATTTCTTCATATGTTCAGAGGTTAGGGTGCAGGAGGGGCGACTCTGTTACTTTTTGCTCCAAACAGCAGCACGTTCTCATCAGAACAACTGCAGGAACAATTGATGGAAATGCTTAGCGGTTCTGAAACCATACCTTTTTAAAACGTTGGTCCATCTCCTTACTGGTAACCAGTTGATGCCTGATCTGAAACGCTGCTGAACGCCGGCCTGAAATGTTTTCAGTGAAGCTTTGGCTCAATCCGACCTCTTCATCAACCGTTCCTAATGCTAAAAAGATCAGCCGTTTATTTCTGATGCGTGACTCCTAACAACTTGATGCAGCTTAAACCAGTGAAACGTGTTTAACTGTAATAGAAACAGACTTTTAAAATTTATTTCTGCTCCTTTCCAGACAGCAGAACATTTTTCTGCAGGTCTAGATTGTTTGGGTGGTTTTGATCTTTGATGGAAAGTTTTCTTCATGTTATAATCAGAACCACAGGGTTGATGATGATGATGATGATGAGCACTAATGATCAGGTTGGTAAGCTGTTACTCTGGATCCACTGAAGAATCAGGTTTCCAGCTGTTCCTGATCCAGAGCCTTACACATTTTCTCTTTTTGTCATTTTCCAACCTAAAAATCTCAGCGTTTCTTATTGGGATTTATTTGATAGAGGGGCGGTGATGATTAAAGTTTTTACTTTGTCGTTGATTTGCACTCAGCCTCCTTTGCTTTGATACACCTAAATAAAATCCAGCTACCATCAGAAGGCTCCTTTTAATCTGGACAAGGCATCAACTTCTGTATGGTCCGGTACTGTTTAATTGCAAACTTAGAATTTTTACTTTGAAGTCTGGACCTGCAGTAGCAAAAATAAATCCTGAATTATATATATTATTTCACATCAATAAATGTGTTACTAATCTTTTATTTTATATTTTCATGTATTCATTTATTCATTAGTTGTTTTCCAAGGACAACGTCTATGTGAAGCAGCTGCAGCATGACATCATCTGATCAGACGGCCTTTGGTTCGTGTTGGTTCTGTCTGAAAGGATTTTCTGTTTACTCGCTCTGAGAGGCGGCCACACTGATGTCGTCCAATCACGTACCGCCGCTCGCTGTACGACCCGTCTGGCACGCGCTCATCACCATGGAAACACTCACAGCGGAGGTATAGCCGGTGTTCCCTGGCAGTACCGACAGCAGGGAGTTAGGGAAGGAGGCAGAGGAAGACGAGCAGGTGTCGCCATGGTGATGGGGAGAGAGAGGGATGCTCCAGTGAGCAGCTGTTGCCATGGACACGCACAAAGCATTTTGTGGAGGGCAATAAAGGAAAGGATGGAGTGACACAGCAGCTATTTAACCAAACAGAGAAAACAGGAACCTGAGAAACACTGAGGTGATGTTAGACTGGGGAACACCTGAGAGCTTTCAGAGAAAACCACAGACCCACATCTACGCCTTTACTGGCTTTACCTTTAAGGGTTTTTTATTTTCATGAAGCCAACATACAGATAAAAGTACATTACAATATCATCAATTTATTTTCTTTGTATTATTTTGGTGTTCACATCGAGACCCACATTGGGCATTTAAACAGGCTGCAGGTGGCGCTGTTAACAAACCTTAATATTATAAAGGCCTGTTGTGAAAGTTTTACTTAGCAACATTTTCCATTAAACATTTCCTGAACTGTTGAACTTCGTCACCTCTTAAAAGCTTAAACGGTTTGATTACTGCTGTTGGTTTTAACCAGTAAAACCTGTTTTACTCCAACAATAAGATGAGATTGATTTATCTCAGAGGGCCAAATGTTTCAATCCTGAGTTAAAAACAGATAATCATCCGATGCACTGCAGCTAATTGGAGGCTCCTGTAAAACGAAACAAGCCTATTCTTTCTGAGAGATTCTTCTCTAACCTTCATGTCTGTTTTATCTGACCCACGAAGACCTGCTATGTTCATGTCCAGCTCTCTTTGTTTGCCTTCACTATTGTTGCAGTTTTACAGTTTATTGATGTCAAAGTTTCATGTAGAAAAGTGTCTCGGATATTTTTCTGCCAGCGCATTCCTACCTTTCTGCAACGCTTGCATGCAGGCAGATTTCTGCATCCTGGACCTGTCCTTCAGACAACAGTCATGACTGAGCCACAAGTTTTTATCTTTATGAAGAGTGTATAGTATCCAAAAGCTATGTATCTGTACCTGGGAGTATATAACAGATATGTGTGTCACAGCCTGACCACACAGTAGACAACCAGACCCTCTATTTAGCACTGTATCATATACATTTACTCTACAAGTGCCCTGTAAAAACACAATAGGTACCCTGTAAGTGGGACATATGTACCCACTGATTAACCCATAAGGACCCCATAGGGACACATCTTAGGACCCCACAAATAAGTTGTGATGACCCAAAGATACAACATAAACACTCAAAATTCTAGTAGGAGGTGTAATGCAGTCACTCAGTACCCAGTGAGTGAAGCTGTAGGCTCTCTGTAAGTTCACCACAAATACCACATATGTTCAGTTTACTTTATTATAAAACACCAGTGGTACCCTACAATTTTACTGTAATCGCCCTATGAGTATCCCGTAAGCCTGTCAGTAACCTGTAAATACCCCACAGGTAATCACTTACACAATCCCAATGTTATCCCATAGATAGGGGAGTGTGGTGGCCTAGTGGTTAGGGAGCAGGGCATTTCCATCCTGGAGAGGCCAGAAGTACACCGGGTTCAAATCCCACATCCTGCCACTCTGGGTCCCTGAGCAAGACCCTTAACCTCTGAATGCTCCCCAGGTGCCGCACGATAGCAGCCCACTGCTTCCAAAGGGATGGATGGGTTAAATGCGGAGGATAATTTCTACATAGTGACATCAATAAAGTCTAGATTTATTAATTATATATATCTTATAAGTTCCATTTAAGCTCATTAGTAGCTGGTAGGTACCCCATAAACAGCCTGTAGATTATGGGAGACCCTGTTCCCCATAATTATCCATATAGATTATCTAAGGGTCCCACCCCTTAAACAACCTGTGAGTAACGTGACTGACCTCATAACTGACCCTCTAAATGTCCTGTAGTTTATCTGTAAAAAAAAAATGTATCTCATTGTTATGGGATGCATAATTATCTTTTTGGTATGTCACAAGTAAGCCCATTGGTCAACGGTAAATACATCAGAGCACTCAGAGGTACTTGCTCTTGGGCAAGGGTATAGGGAACCCTGTAAGAGCCTTTAAGATGGTAAGATGAGCCTTGAAGGTGCCAAAAACAAAATGCAAGCTCAGAGGGGAACGTACGTTTTCTGTGGCAGCTCCCAAGCTTTGGAATGATCTTCCTTTCGGCATAAGACAGGCCTCTTCACTCTCTGTTTTTAAGTCCCTCCTTAAGACCCATCTTTTTTCTTTGGCGTTTGGCAAAATCTGAGATATTTTTACTTGTTTTATTGTGTCTGTACATTAATATGTATTTTATATTCAATCTTTTTCCATTTTGCATTGTTTTTATGACTGTGTACAGCACTTTGGTCCTGTCGGTGTATAAAGTGCTTTATAAATAAAGTTGGTATGGTATGGTAGTGTGCATGTAGACTTTAAATACCCTGTATTATGTAAAGCTGCAGAATATAATTCTCGTGTTAACGTGAATAGATTAGACTTTGCGCTCCTGTTATGTTTTGATTTAGATGAATAGCCTAACTTCATTGCAGTAAAGGAGGCTTTCTGCTTCTCCTCTGCAGCCAGTTACCTGTAATAAAAGGCTGTGGGTGGAAATAATTTCTTTATCGCTAACGATAAAGGCCACATTAAGTCTGATAATCCAGAATTAAAGCACATAACTCCGTCCAGGATTCCCACCTTTCTATGTTGATCTTTTAGTCTTTTTGGGAGCGACTGAAATTCGCTGCTGCAGAGTAAACGAGCTGCTAAATGTGACAAAGCAAGCCCGTTTCCATGAGTCCAGATGGAGGGACGAGGCGACAGACATCAGAGTCAGTGAGACGAGAGGAGTATTTGTGCTAATGAACAGCTCTGCTGGACGCCTGACACTGATTGCTGACACCTCCTCCTGCCAGGCCAGTAATGGCTGCTCTGGCCTCCGGGGCACTCTGTTGACAAATCCCAGCCTTTGGCAGGCCGAGCCATCGGAAACGCAGTCCGGATGAGAGTTCGGTGCTGAAGTACACAGCTGTGAACTGTTGAAGGTACGAACTGTATGGAAATGTGATTATGAGACAAAAACGGCTTAAAAACCTGCAAACCTACATCTGCTGAAGAGCTTGAAGCAGCTGTAAACATGACATAATAAAAATATTATTGTTGTGACACTTTTGGCTATTGATAATGTGTAAATTTCCGTTAAAGGATTTTGTGTTGCCCAGCAGAATAAAGCGTCGGTACCGGGTTTGGGTTCAGTATTTCTGAGCTTCTGTAGTAACAGTAAAGTAGTACAGACAAGTGATGTTTGAACACAAGGTAGTAATGCAGTATAGTACTTACAGGGTACTTGTGCCTACTTCGTACTGACTGGGTTGCTATGGAGACAATGAAGTATTAAAGGGACCTGTTGTCCTGTACTTACAGGGTACTTTTTGGGTTATCTTCATACGCCACTCTGCATTATGAGGAGTCATTTTTTCAGTTTTTCCCTGTACTTTTATTAGTGTTGCTATTCTTTGAGTCATTCAGCTGGAATGTCTTCCTATTTTTATAATTACAGAATTTTGTATTAGGCTTTTTGTTATAATTTTATTATATACGGTATAACACTTTACCCTGTTGATTTAGTGTAATAAAAGTGCTTTCTTACATAACTCTTGAATATAAAATGTATCTCTTAAATACTCCATAGTACTCTATATGTTACCTTTTATATATGATAGAAAAACACCATAGAGCCCCTATAATTATAATAAAAACCAATACAAACAGATAAAATCATGAAATTGGCCTTGGATGATGTCTCTCCTGTCATTATAGCTGTTTAATGGACCCAGCAGTACCAACAGTCTGTTCTGCTGGCATTTTGAGTCATAATGTTTTAAAATCACGACAATCACTACAGTTTAAAGATGTTCTATAGTTTTTAGTTGTATTCATGTGTATACAACAGAGATTTGTAGTTGCACAATTAGTTGGTGCCTCCTAAGCTGGTAAGTTGGCAATGTCTACTAAAGGTTAAATACTGAAAGTATAATGTAAAAAAGATACAGAAGGCAACTTTAGGTACTGAGGAATGTAGTCAATGCTCTGTGGAGAAAACTGTTGTATTTAGTGCATGTTTTAAAAAAAAAAGACTGTGCAAAGTTGGCTTCAGCTTTATTGTATCACCAGGCTTGCTCGTTTGTATTTATGTTCTGAGTAGGAGACTTAAAATCTATAACCTGTGCTTGCATTTGTAGGCAAAGCACAGGTAATTTACAAGAATATAGAAAAATGTGCAAATAACAGCAGAGATGTAAACACTTGAGTTTGTTGGTAGCAGTCATGGTTATAAAGTCGGCAGCAACAGCAGCTGGGAGGAAGGATCTGTGATAGCTCTCCTTTGTCCACCTAAGATGCAGCAGTCTGTTGCTGCAGGAGCTCTCAAGTTCTGCAACAGCTTCATGCATGGAGTGGAAGATTTTGTCCAAGAGCAAATGCATTGGTGTGAGTTTTCTTATGTGGAAAGCAGATTTTTCGCTCTGATTGTAAATTTCATGTTCGTGGAATGTTACCAACGACCTCCTTATTGTCATTAATGCCTGAGGTTATTTTAATTTTTCACTCTGTCACGCTCAGGCAGCTGGTTGAAGAGTCGCTCTCTCCCCCCTACAGACAACAATAAGCTTGAAAATTGGGTCAACTCGTCTGATTTCTTCACTTCTGTAAACACAGACAGAAGCTCGTTAAAAAGCGAGCCAGACTGAGATCCTTTCCATTGTCTCTTATGAGACTTTTAACCAGTGTGATTTTTCATCATCACGTCTTTTGTTAATAACTTCACAGTTAGACAGGCGAGCTCGGCTGATTGATGGATGAGCTCAGAGTCTGAGGAACGCTGCTGATTGATGAGCGAGGAATGGCCTTTAGGAGCGATTGATCAGACTGAACGCCCACAATAACAGAGGTGAAACTTACTGTTTCTGGAGTCTTCTGGGTAAATTCTCCTGGATTCCTCTGATGAATGACTGTTACTGCTATGTTTAAAGCATTATTTATCTTAATCTCCTTTGAAACGACCCTAAATGCGGAACCAGGAAGACTGCTGGAGATAGGCACCAGCTTCCCCGTGACCCACTATGGAATAAGCAGTATAGAAAATGACTGATTGACTGTTTGAGGATCTGCTCTGCCTTCAGCTCCGTCTTCAGTGTTTGATGGACTGTTTCCACCTTATTTCAACGCATCAACAGAAAGCTAAGTCCAGAGTTTAGAAAATAACTATACCAAAGATGACCTGAATGAACGACCTGGTTTGTGCCCCATAATCGCTTCAAATATGTTCTTCCAAGTTTCCTGTAACCTAACGTGACACCAGTAGGTGGCGAGAAACAGCATCCTGAGCATGGCTAAAGTGGTCCTGGGTTGAATTCTCTCCCAAATCAGTTGAAGTACTCGTTTATTTAAAGCTTTTAGGAATATTTTGTTTAGAAATATTCACGGCACATCCAGAAGTTGGGTGAAACTGTCCTGCAGGGTCAGTAAATCCAAGCGTTAATATTCCTTTCTCTGCTCCAACCGTTTAGCTGTCAGTAACAGAAGAGCTGCATCCTTCCTAATAAACGTTTTCTGTTGGCATCGTTTCAAAGAGCTGCAAATCTAACCTGCTGTCAGCGTTGAACTCCAACGGAAATGACCACAGATTCCTGACAGGGCTGCAACCTGAACTCTGGCCAACATAAAACAGAGCATTAAATAATTAATCAGCTGAGTCGTCTAGAGTAAAGCCCACAGAGAGGTGCTGCAGTAACGGCATGAACCAAACTGACCACTAGGACGCGATTTATTTGTAGACATGCAGGTTGAATTCAGGGATGATAATTTCTCAATTAAATCTGTGACATCATAAATCTTTGCACGCTGGGCTGTTATCCAGACAGTTGAGAAAAAACTTTTGATTTTGTCAGATGTTAGAAGCTAGAGTTGCTGATGAAGCATAATATTTTTCTCTCCTGATCTGCTTCATTCTAGCGTGTAAGAGTTATTATAAAACCCTCCTGTGAGAAATCCTGGCTTCAATAAAGGTCACTCTTTAATCTTGTCCTTCTGTCTACAGTCATTAACACTGTACTGCTCTTCCCCTTTCTCACCACTATTTGCATATATCTGAGAGTTTTAACTGTCAGAAATGCAGCGTCTGCACTCACTTTATTGAATCTCGCCTATAAATGGGTTGTTAGGAATCCTCCAGGGACATATTAACACCGGGGAGCTCCATCAGGACCGGGCTTCCACTGGGCCAAAGAATGTAAAGTGAATTATAGAGGATGCGCTGATCATCAATGTCTTGTGACTTGTAAAGGCAGTGAAATTATATGAACCTATTAGATAATTCTTATTTTCAGTCCAGTTCCTGACCATTGTCTGAACATGTTGTTGATTAAGTAACCTTACTCTGACCTATGAATTATTCTGGCATAAAAGTAAGAGATGAACCAGTCTTGTGTTCATAAATGGACAAATTAAATTAGATCTTTCGGCATTTAATTACTAGCTGCTTATCATAAAGAAACAATTTGTTCCAGTTTCTTTAAACCTTTGATGAAATCCTCAGCTCACACAATCTGACAGATAGAAAATGGTATGTTAGCTCTAATATGGTGAACCCCAAAGAGGTTTGAGTTGAAACTTGAACAACTGAAGGATGATGGATCTCAGGCCCTGCATCACTTTCTGATCATCTTTAACTAAAAACCGTTTGTGTTGCATTTAATTTACTAATGCATACAGCATTTATTAAATTATTGTTACACTTTTTAAGTGTTTCCCATGAAGCAGCAGATAAACATGGTGATTTAAAAACAGCATGCTGTTAGCTTTACCTGTTTTACTTCACCTCATCTTCAGCTACGTTTTCCTAACTCACCATGTTTTAACATATCTTAGCTTGTTTTATCTTATGTAAGCTTAGTTTAGCTTTTTTTTTTTTTTTACCTTAACTTAGTTTAGTTTAGCTTTAGTTACCTTAGCTTAGTTTAGCTTCGGTTACCTTAGCTTAGCTTAGTTTCCTTTTGGTTACCTGAACTTAGTTTAGTTTTGTAATTATTTCACATAATCTCGGCTTAGTTTATTTTATTTTGGCCTTTATTACCTGAACTCACTTTAGTTGAATTCTTAATCACTTTACTCATCTTAGTTTAGCTTGCTTTGCCTATTCTCATCCTGGCCAATGGTTAGCTTAGTATATCTCAAATTAGTTTAAATTGTTAGCATTTATCTGTCAGCCTGACTCTTTACAGGCAAAGAGTCCTGTTAAAGAATGAAGAAAAGTTAAAGTACAAGGATAAACTTCATAAAGTCTGGAGAAGTATTAACTGGTAATATCTGAGAAGTTTTAAATATCCTTGTGTTTGTTAATGTTTACTGTGGCTGCAGGGCTGGGCAGATTTTGCAATCTTTCTTAGCTTCATTCAACCTTGTGATGAAGTAGTGAAGTAGCACTGAGACTCTTGGACCATTCCACCTCTCTTTCACATAAACCAACAGGAACTGTTTCCCACTGAGTGTCTGTCCTCTGTGTATGTCTCCTGCTTGGATAAAAAGCTTCATTACTTTGACCGCTTCCACGTGAGACTCCAGGTTCAGTCTAACACACTCCATCTGCAGCAGGCCTCTCTTCACCTTCCTTCTTGCCGAAGAAAATAGATGGGAAGAGATTTCTCCTTTGGTGTCCTGGTGGCTGTTTCTCTACAGGAAAACCTTGATTGCCAATCACAACACAGATGGGATTCTGTGCTCCATGTATTTGTCCAACAGTCAGGTAATGGAGTGCCACAGAGAAGCCTGAGTGTTACACATTCACAGTTTTGGTTGGTTCAACTAATGGTGATAACAGCTTGAGGTGTAAATAAGGCCCCAATATGATGTGTTCAGTTAAGCATTTTAATTTTAATTTGTTTGTATTTTTAATCTAGATTAAAGGTGTCAGCTCCAGTTTGAACTGGCTCCTCTATATTAGTGGGAATGTTCCTATTATCTTCTATTAGTTGATCTGACTCCTGCGATATTATCCGACCTATAGAACTGGTTTTGGTTCCATAAATATCCTCAGAAAGGCTCTGCTTGTGTTGCACTGGATGTGTATTCATTCATTAAACCATTTAAAAAATCTTGTCCAGGTTTAAACTGAAAATGTAAAGTATTAATAAGGTGATTAATGATTTACGATATTCCTGCCTTTTCTTGCTCTTCCTGTGTTGTTTAACAATCATCCATGTTCTTCTGTCTAATTGAACAGTTTGAATCTGAAGAGATGGCAGATCTAAATCTGCTGATCATAACAAGGGAAGATCGATTTTTCTTGCTCACTCTAGGATTATCTCCAACCTCTGGATACCTTTGAGGAAAAAAGCTGTTTTACACTAAGAAAGCACAGAATTTGAAGGCAATGCCACAGGCAACCAGGTCCTCCAGTCTGGGTAACTTTTGCAGAACTGTTGTTGGCCTCAAACAGTGCGGACCTGCAGAAAGTAAAGAAAGGAAAGCAACACCAGTCCTGGGCCATGGTCCACAGACTGACTTGATAAAAACTCACTTCTTCTTATCTGGTTATCATGCCAGAGGCTTGTTAACAACCAGGGGTTGAGTAAGCGAGAGGGATTAGTAGATTGGCATAGTATCTTCAAATTTAATTTGTATACCGTTTGGTCATGGAGGACACAGCATCAGGTCATGGTTTCAATTTACTAGTCGGTCTGGGTTCCAGAACTCCAGTTGTGATCATGAGATGTAGTTATTGACTAAAAATGGTTGGATTTACCCATGGGAGAGCATGGGGAGCTCAGCAGAGATGCTTCTTTGCAGATTGGATAGTTGGTATAAAGACCTTTTAGTCAATTTCCTAGGTAGGTGTTTGAGATGTCCCACTGGGGGGCGACTCAGGGGACAGACCCAGGATTACTGGAGACTTATCTCCTGGGTGGCTGTTTTCCTTTCCACTGTCACCACATGCATGTTCAGTGTAAAGGATTGCTTCAAAGTTAATGGCTCAATGCAACCAACTGTCCAATGTTGCCATTTGCTGGTCCAGGAGGAGTTATTGCTGGAAAGTCAGTGACTCGATGCAATTAGCTGGGCTTCCTTAAATCAATTTTTTTTACCTTCTGGCACAACTGACCTTGACTGCATTGTTTTATAACTAGGATCAAATTGGAATGAAGGACTTTAAGTCTGTGCACCTGATTGGATTGCATTGCCCACATATTCCTGTATATAACTGGTTTGTTTACAAAAGTGCCTTAAGACGGTGTTTATTGTTAATTTGTGCTAATAATTCATTCATTCATTCATCTTTATGTGAAGTACAGGTTGGAAATAATTTGACAGTAGAGGGCAGCAGTGGTCATAGTCTGTTGTATCTGCATCTGACATGATCTTTCATGACCATTAATATATGTTTTGGCAAAAAACACAGTATTTATAGCGTATTGTATTTTATTTGAGAGATACGCGAAACACAATAACGTATTAGAGTTTTTTTAAACCACTGAATAAATAGATCATAATGTCCCTTTCACATACGGACAACCGAGGGACAAATGACACTAAACGTTATGTGATTTTAAAGTCTGAATACCTCCTTCAGAATATGCATCATACTGGTTCAATGTCCATTATGTCGTTGTTTATTTTAAGTCTCTAACCTGAAGTCACTGATCAAACACATCGTCTTATTCTAAGAGGCAACGGTGCCCTCTAGTGGCAGCAGCGACGCATTTGCTGTTTTCCTGAATTCTTGCTCTTTCTCTGCTGATTTATCATACACATATTTGTCTTATGGTCCATGTTGTGAATATGATCAATGTAAAGTTGTCTCAACAATGTACTCTGAACTGTTTTTGCTTATTTTCTGTGTCTCTGCAGGTTTCTAATTGTTCTGGGATGCTTGATTCTGGCCATACTGACCACATTCAGGGAACATGAGAAGGATTCTGCACACTGGCTGGTTATACTGGTGAGAATGACTTGTCTCTCCGCACACAATGTAACTGAAAACATTTAATAGAGACAAAAACACATGTGAGGAGTGAGTAAGCATGTTTCCTCTGCAGGAAACATTTGCCATCTTCATATTTGGAGCAGAGTTTGCACTGAGAATCTGGGCAGCTGGTTGCTGCTGCCGCTACAAAGGATGGAGGGGAAGGTTGAAGTTCGCCCGCAAACCACTGTGCATCCTGGGTGAGGAAGTGGAATCATAAATATGTTGACTCTCATAAATGAAATTAAAATGCTCCCTGCAAGTCTTGCTCAATAAGTCATTTGTAAAACTGATAGAAACACTTAAATATACAGAAAGGTGGAAAACAGCTGAAATATGTTGGGGAGCACAACAATGAGTATTTCCCAGAAATAGATGGTAACTAAAAATGTTCAGAAAATGAACTATAAAAATGCTAAAACTATCCGGGCAGAACGAGGTCTGCTGACAGTGGATCTCATTTAGCTTTATCAGCTGCCCTGAACAAACCAGCAGCTTTTCAGAATAAATTTTCAGTAATTGGCCAGAAATCCTCCCTTGGAAAAGGCTGTCCTTCAGTTTCCTGACAGTCAGGACTACTAAAAGCTGCTGGAGACACTAAACATCCTTACTTTGTCCAGATTTAGAACTGCTTCAGCCCTTTAAACTGCCACTGAAAGGCTGAGGACACCTGATTTGTCCATCCTGACAGAACTGTGCAGCTCTGAGCAGCAGCCAGGCGGCAGTAACAATGAACCAATGATGCTCATAAGTTCCTGCATCGTGGCTTCGATCGATAACTATACTGGGATCAGACTGCACACAAAAAGGACATCAAAACACGCAACTCGTTTTTTCTCGATACATCCTATGTTATTGCTGAGCCCCAGTTTGCAACAAAAACAGCAATCCATGCTTCAGTTCACAGAGAGCTGGACTGAATTATCAGTTTAATGTCATTTTGACTTCTGTACAGTAACAGTTTAAATTTTATGATTTTTCTTATTGAGATTTTAAGACTGGATGTTCACCTTAGTGTGATGATGTCCCACAGCCCAGATTTTAATGCTGTGGAATACTTGTAATTTAAACTACTCAGTTTTGTCTCCACATGAACAGTTTACACGTTGGCATTTTTGTCTGTTTTGGCCCAGTTTATCTCCCTCGGCTGTAGGAGAAGTTCTGTCAAATCAGCCCAGAGGGCAGAGAGGACAACCCCAGATTTATATTTACTCCCATTTTTTTGGAGACTCACATTTGATTCTTGCTCTACATAAGGAGCAGTGGGACCATTTTTACTGTCTTTTTAAACTATTCAGATTGGTTAGGTAGATGTTTATAAAACATTTATATTTGAAATGTTCATGTTTTGCAGTTGTTGACTGCTCTTAAATGGACTAAAAGTTTAAAACCAGATTTGACAAATTTAAACTAGTATAGATAGATAGATAGATAGATAGATAGATAGATAGACAGATAGACAGACAGACAGACAGACAGACAGACAGACAGACAGACAGACAGACAGACAGACAGACAGACAGACAGACAGACAGACAGACAGACAGACAGACAGACAGACAGACAGACAGACAGACAGACAGACAGACAGATAGATAGATAGATAGATAGATAGATAGATAGATAGAGTGTATCATCTAGATCACTTTGCTGGTCCCAGTTCCAGATAAAGGAGACATTTGAATAATGAAAATTCAGTGATGGCGAATAGAGATGCTGAAAAATGTCTCATTTTCTCAGTCAGGTCACACACATTAAGTCATCAGAGAAACGTCCTTCCACAAACTTTCCTCGTTCTGCTTTAGACATCTTCGTGCTGATTGCCTCGGTGCCGGTGGTGGCGGTGCGTAACCAGGGTAATGTGTTGGCCACGTCCCTGCGCAGCCTGCGCTTCCTGCAGATCCTGCGGATGTTACGGATGGACCGGAGAGGAGGCACGTGGAAACTTCTGGGCTCTGCTATCTACGCACACAGTAAGGTAAGGTTGAAGAGGCTCCAGAGAGAAATTACTGGGAGAAAAGACGTCTGCAAACACAGGAGCCTCGACTGCCACTCTGTGTATCAACTATAAATTCCTAAAGACGTAAATTTAGATTTACCCGTTGTTCTAAAAGGGTTTAATCAATTCTCTCAGGGATGCTTTCCCATTAAATCTGTTGTCCTCCAACCAAAAGGACAAAAGTTCAGCTTTCCTGACAGCTGTATCTGGTCTACCAAAATAGGATGCTCAGCTGTCACCGCTGCTTTGTAAAGGTGATGTTGTGCCTTTTCAGTGGAACCACAGAGGTCAATTCTCTCAGGGCAAAACGGTCAGTAGAAGGGAGAATGCATTGCTCTAATATATGATAAGAATAGCCTGATATAAACAGCAGAGACTTTACCATATGAGAGGTTTTACAGTCATGGGTGTTGGTTTGTCTGCAGGAGCTGATCACAGCCTGGTACATTGGCTTCTTGTCTCTGATCCTGGCATCTTTCTTGGTCTACTTGGTGGAGAAAGACGACGGCTCCGTCAATGTTTCTGACCAGGAAAACCCCACGATGCAGACCCAGCAGCAGGACTTTGACACATATGCCGATGCGCTGTGGTGGGGGCTGGTATGTACAGTGTTGCACGTTGGTGTCAGGTATGCATGGACCTGGAACAACTTTGCACACGCACAAACATGAGTTGTGTGTTTAGAATAAACAGACACAAATCGAATGTATTAAAAAAATTAGCTCTGTCTTGTACAGGGAATCCTTGCAAGTCAGAAAATAATTATGAATTCTCACAATATGTTGATGACATCCTTCTTTATTTATGATTAAGCTGGAGATCAATAATGAAAAAAACTGGAGTATTTAATTTTCCACAGTAGAAGTCAGATAAAACAGATCGTTTTCTTTGGGTTTTAAAACAACAAACCTTATAGTATTTGACCATAAACATCCTTTTGACGGTGGAACCTGGTATCTTCTGTGAGGAACCATAAAGTTGTTTTTATAAGACTTGTTTTTATTTATACATTAAATTAATTACTAAAGGTGAAAACTTTTTTTAAAACATTTTTCCACCCTTTAAATGTAGGTATAACTTCTTATTCTTATTCTTATTCTCTTCATTCTCTTAAAACAAATGATTCAAGCAAATATTGAATGCCTTTTAGGGAAAGGATTTAGTTATCTGCTGCATGGCTTGGCATGTGGTCAGACTGTTTAACATCTGTGTCATTTTTTTTATTTCTGAATTTTCTATGTATAAATTTAACAGAAATAACTACACAGACATTGGTTTCCATTTAACTGATTGAAAGTTTTGTCAGATGATGCTCTGCTGAAATAAAATCTGGATTTCCTTAAAATGACTGCATTTAAAAACATCTAAAACCTATTCGATGGCTTTTGAGGCCAGTAATCTGATGATAACAATTTTAGTATATGAGAATGAGAGCAGCTTTATTTAATATATTGGCTACAGTACAATTAAGCTATTTGGATGACTGTTAATGGACAAATAGTTCTTCTCCACGTTAAAAATGATCTGTGTAAATACAGATTATGACTTCCTGCTGTAATGAATGAAGCATGAAGCCATTTGTTCCTCATTAAATCCGTCAACCTTCAACCAAAAGTAGAAAACTTCAGCTTTCCTGATAGCTGTGTATCTGATCTGGTCCGGACCAAAGTAGGATGCTCAGCTGACACCGCCTTCTTTGTAAAAGGGATGTTGAACCACTGGAACCACAGAGGTCACGGAGTTCAGGTTTCTCCTGGTTATTCTCCTCTCCAGATCACGCTGACCACCATCGGTTACGGGGACAAAACCCCGAAGACCTGGGCTGGGAGACTGTTAGCCGGCACTTTCGCTTTGATCGGAGTTTCCTTCTTCGCTTTGCCTGCTGTGAGTATATTCCTTAACGTTGAGTTATGGTTGTAAACTGATGTGATGCACTGCTGCAGATTATGAAGGTTATATTAACAAAATCCTCAAAAGATATTTTAGGTGCTTCTGGTGGTTTTTACAGTAAATTACAAAACTGTAGCAAGAATGACGTTAATACATCAAACCCTCACTGTTACTGACTGAAACTCATAAAAAGTATTATGAGGACCTTTTTAATTTGGTCAAAACTATTACCGATAACATTGAGAAATGGGATTGTGTTGATCAGGTGCTGCATCTGTTGACTCTGTGGTAGTTGCTGGTATTTATCAGCTCTGGATCATTGGAGCACAGCTACCAACTGCACTGGCTCATTTTCTGTAAAAATGTTGCACCTAGGGTCGCAGGAGTGGGAACTGCTCCCATAATGTTTCACAAAACCACACATTTACTGACAGTAACACTGAGAGCAAACACCTTCACATGCGACTCTTCGGTCTGAGTTGGCCGCCGTGTGTCTACACATCAGCGCCACACAGCACTGGTTAAATGTGGTGCAGACCCCGCGTACTTGGTGAAAAGTTAAAGAAACCTTCTTGCCTCAATGAAACAGTGCATCTGGAGTGTCTCGGAAGAGAAACATGTGTTCATCGGACCAATTCGGACTAAAATCCTGATTCTTGTTATGTTGACTCCTTAAAACTGAGTCTAAAACTTGTCAGAGCGGCAGCCTGGGGGAGGAAACTGTCTCTGTAGCGGCGCCCTAAAGGTAAAAGTCCATGTGCAGGGTGTGTGGGGTCAGCAGAGGTTTTAGCTGCTCTTTTCCTGACCCGAGACCGGTCCTAGACCTAGTCCTGGATAGAGGGAAGGTCCACCATGATGATTCTCTCTGCTGACCCACTTGGATGAAGACAGGACAGACTGAATAATGGTGTTGTAGAAGATGACAAGCAGCTCCTATGGAAGGCTGTACGTCTTGAGTTGCTGCAGGTAGTATAGTCTTTGCTGGACCTTCTTCAGAACAGTGTCTGTGTAAGGACCATCTCAGGTCCAAAGACAGGGTGGTTCCTAGGAACTGGAAGTGGTCCAAAGCAGACACATTGTTGCTGAGAATGGTGAAGAAAGGCAGTGTAGAGGGTGTTCTCTGGAGGTCCACCATCATCATCATCCCTACTGTCTTGAGTGGGTTAAGTTCAAGGTGATTCTGACCGCACCAGCAGCCCAGTAGATCCACCTCCTGTTTATATGCAGACTCATCACTGTCCTGGATCAGTCTGGATCAGGAGTTTCACACATGGGTCCGCTGAGGTGCAGTCATTTGTGTAGAGGAAGAAGAGGAGTGGGCAGAGAACACACCCCTGGGGGGCGCCGGTTCTGATGGTTCTTGATGGGGAGAAGATGTTTCTCAGCCTCACCTGCTGCTGCCAGTCAGTCAGGAAGCTGGTGATCCACTGACAGGTAGAGGCAGGGACTTTGAGCTGGATGGGCTTCTGGTGGAGGAGGTCTGGGTTGAAAATGTTGAAGGCCGAGCTGAGGTCCACAAACAGCATCCTGGCGTAATTCCCTGGGTGTTCAAAATGGTGCAAAATGAACTGTAGTTTCAGGTTGCCTGCATCATCTGCCGACCTGTTTGCCTGGTAAGGAAACTGCAGGGGTCCAGCAGGGGGCCCGTGACGTTCTTCAGATGCTTCAACACCACCTGCTCAAACGATTTCATGACCACAGATGTCAGGGCGACAGGCCTGTAGCCATTTAACCTGTGATGCGATTCTTGGAAACCAGGATGATGAAGTAAGAGGAACCCTCACACAGCTCCAGAGACATGAATCCAATGAGTGGGTCGTTACCAAGCCTCTGCAGAACTTACTAACATGCTGATGAGGAAATTAAGCCATTTGGTTCAGATGTGTTGGAGAAGGGATGCATCTAAAGGTTGGAGCTCAACTGGTTGACTTGTTAAAGACCAAGAGGGAACAAATCAAAGACGCTTCTGACAGATGAGATCAGAAGAAGCTTTATTTACCAGGAGGTTTGACTTTTTTAGAAAACGTTTTGGATAGGTAGTCCACCAAACTGCTGCTTTGGTTTTGACTGCAGGGGATTCTGGGTTCTGGCTTGGCTCTAAAGGTCCAAGAGCAGCACAGACAGAAGCACTTTGAGAAGCGGCGACACCCGGCAGCCGGGCTCATCCAGGTGAGATATGAGACCTTAAATCAGAAACGTGTGCTGATCAGATTAAATCTCTTCATGGCTGATGAAAGTATTTCCTTCCATGATGTTATTCTGTGTTTTTGGATCCAGTCTGCTTGGCGGTATTATTCCACCAATCCAATCAGGGAAGATCTTATTGCCACGTGGAGATTTTATGAAACGATCATCTCTCTTCCCTGTTTCAGGTATGTGGCTCGATTCTTCCTCCATGCTTAGAGCACAGGAACGTTTTAATTAAAGTCTTCTGCTTGCCAGAGCCTTTAACAAAACTCATTTTAATGTTTTCCTTCCAAAAAGCCAGATTCTCTTTTTATATTTTAAAGTTGTCCAGATCAGTAGTTCTTCATTCCTCATCTGTTAAGAACTTCGTGCAGAAAAGAGTTTGGACCTGGTTGTCTGAGGTGTACTGAATTGGACCTTTACATGCAGGCACAGACACACAAACTCAGTATCACCTAAAAATACCAGCGACTTGGCGAGTGTGGAGGTTTTGCAGTCCTGTAGGTGATGATAAATGTTTGATCAATCTTAAAGGTTCTTGTGTAAATGACCTTTTGTCCTTTCTCTGTCTCTGTATGAAAGGAAGGACACCTTGGAGGCCATGGTGAGGTAGGTCACTGAGCTCCTGCAGAGATGTCGTAAATTACAGAGCTGTGCCTACAGTAAAGACTCCCTGATGGGCTTTTAATTAGTCCCACAAACTGAACAGAGTGAATAATGAACATTTCCTAAAATATCCCAAGCAGTGTGTCTTTAAATAGCTTCATATATTAATGTATTAATCCATGACTCGGATAAATGACTCGGTAAAGATTTTGATTTTGAATGCTCACACATTCTGTAGTCTCTCACTCTGACATTTAACACCATTTAAGCTGAGGATATTTTTTGAAACATTATTAGTGAGTCCATTAGTCCTGACTGAATTATGAGTGACGATTTAGGTCCATTAATTGGAGCCGGAGATCAGGAGATGGGTTCTGAGGGGAGATGGATTTTGGCTTTGTCTCTCAGCTCAGTGGCAGTAATGAGTTTCTACAGTCCATCAAACTGTTAGATTACACTGAAAATATTTGATTTGAAGTTATAATAAACTTGTGTTTTTATGACGTTTTAGTCTACTGAACTCATTATGGATCTTCTACCTTTACTGCTCCCACCATATTTATTGGCATCCGTGGTGAAGATGTGTGAAAGGTCTTTTACTGCAGCACTGCTGTACTATAAACCCACAGTGAAGGATAAACACAGCTCAAACAAAACAAACATTTCTGAAAGGTAAAAAATGTGAATGAGAGCAGCAGCTTTAATCTCACCCTTAAAAAAAATGGAACGTATCTGATCTTCGGGCATTCGGCTGTTTGGGATCATCGTCCTGTTGGTGATCCAGTTTGGGCCGAGCTTCAGCTTTCACACAGGTGACCTCATATTTGATTCAATGTCTCTAGAGTTCTCAAGTCCTTTGGCTGCAAGACAAGCCCAACTCATCAGCCCTCCATCACCGTGCTTGGCAGTTGGTATGAGGTGTTTGTGCTGAGATGCTGTCTGGTTTTCTCTAGGCCAAACATCTGTACTTCAGTCTCATCTGTCCAAAGTGCATTGTTCCAGATGTTTGTGGTCCATTCAGATGCAACTTTGCAAAACTCTTGGATTTTTTGGTAATTTCTCTGAGCATTGCACGGTCTGACCCTGAGCTGAACCTGTAGGGATGTCCACTCCTGTGAAGATTGGCAGCTCCTTAAAGTTTTAAGCCTGTGAATAATCCAACAGCTTCCTATGTACGGTCATTGCTGATGTCTTTTCATCCTGGCATTGCGTTTTTACAATGTCTGCCGCTGAAGTCCAGGGCTCCGGTTTTGATAGGTCGTCACTCTGATGACGATTCACTAATCAATATGTTTGATTAGCACCAGACTACATTACCTGTTAAACCCTCTTTAAGCGTAATGGATGCACTTGGTTTTTCCCATGAGTGGAGCTGCGACAGGAGCTGCCACTTTTTTAAAAACCTTGCTAGTACCGAGTTTGGACCCTGTATTGTTTTTACAGCTTAAATTCTTCAGGACATAGATTCAACGAGGTATCCGAAACATTTCTCAGAGGTTTGGATCCTTGTTGGCATGATGGCATCAGTCAGTTGCTGCAGGTTTGTTGGCTGCACATCCATGATGAGTCTCCCGTTCCATAACATCTTAAAGGTGCTCTGTTGGACTGAGATCTGGAGACAGAGCCGATTACAGTGAACCCATTGTCCTGTTGAACAAACCAGTTTGAGATGACTTCAGCCATGACTTGTGACATGGTGCATAGTCCTGATGGAAGCAGCCATCAGAAGATGGGTCCACTGAGGTCATAAAGGGGTGGAGATGTTCAGCAACAATGGTGTGCAAACAAAATATCCCCACACCATTCCACCACCACCACCACCAACAACTGTAGCCTGAGCCATTTATCTGAGGCAGGATGGAATAATAAATAAGCAGATAATAATAAAGACTCATCAGACCATACAACGTTGTTCTAATCTGTTGTTGTCCTGTGTTGGTGAATCTGTGTGAACTGCAACCTCAGTTTTTTGGTTCTTGGCTCACCACCAGGTGTGGTCCTCTGCTGCTGTAGCCTATCACGTTGTGCGTTAAGAGAAGGTTTTCTGCATACCTTGCTTGTAACGAGTGATTATTTGAGCTACCGTTGCCCTTCCATCATTTCAAACCAGCAGGCCCATTCTCCTCTGACATCAACAGGGTACTTTCATCCACACAACTGCAGATTACTGGGTATATTTTATTTTTTGGACTATCCTCAGAGCAGCCCCTCTGGCACCAACAACCAAAGTTACTTAAATCCCCTTTCTTCCTTGTTCTGATGCTCAGTTTAAACTCAACGTTTCTGACTCAATGAATTGAGTTGCTGCCCTGTGATTGGTTGATTTAGTGTTTGTGTTAACAAGCATTTGAACAGGTATACCTAATAAATTGACCAGCGAGTGTACATTAGTTGTCTTCCTGAGCTCAGCACATTAGGCTCTCTATCTCGCTCCTCCTATGCATTGTGGGTATTTATTACCACCGACTGCATTCAGTTGTCATGCTTTCATTTATTCTCTCAGCTCCTCGTTAAACAATCAGATCTTTATTTTTCTGTGGAGCTCCATGTGTTATTACCTATCAGACTGCCTGTGAAATCCGGCAGGCATTTGGATTCTCTTCAGAACACAAAGAAAACAATAAAACCATGTCCGACTCTGAAGGAGCTGAAGACCCAGAGACAGATCCGAGTCTTTTAGAATCAACAGCTGGGAAAAGGAGTCGGACATTATCTGGTTGCTTTGAGGGAAGAGGTGGACTTCCTCCAGGAATTACAACACATTGGGAGCTTTCACAAACGGCTGATGAGCCATGTTCTGTGCTTTGTGAAATTAGACCTTTTATCAAAAGTTTCATGGCTAATCTGTGATCTTTTCCCTGCAACATGAAGAGAAAATGATCCTTTCTGAGAGGTGGTTTTACAGAGTGGATGAGTGTTTTGTTGATGCTGCCAGGAGACCCTTTCAGATCTTCTCTTCACCAGTTTATTGTGATCTCTTTTATCTCTAAAAGTTTTATCTTGTCATTGAAAATAACAAGATTTTCACAGGAAAACCCTCTTTGAACAGATTTGTGCAGCTATAGTGAGCTGAAAGCTTCAGACTTTCTGATCTGTTAGACATAAGATGTGTTTTTTTCTCCTGTTGTCTCCCCTCATTTAGAAAGATCCGCGGGATAATCGCATCTCATTTTCTGCTCTTTATTCGCCAAGGAGCGTTCAGAAAGAGGATTCCCTCTTCCTTTAAAGCCTTCCCTTTCTGCAGCCTCTCAGCGCCGTAATCTGTTGTCCCCATTCTGCCTCGAGGCCACATAGAGGCTCATATTGTGTCCGCTGTGGGAGCAAAGTCGCTGAGAATGCTCCACATTTCAGAGGCCTCATTTGGACCGATGTCGGCTCCGGTTACTCTCCCCACCGCCCTGCCTCTTCTGAGGGACACAGGAGTCTTATTTTACCCAGGGAGCTGTGTCTTTGTGCTGCCAAATATTGTCACAAGACCAATCTCCTTCAGCTCTTTGACGCTTCCTTCTGCCTGATGAGCGGCTCTGATACGTAGAACGAGCAGACCCTGAAGAAGCTCTCTGAGTGTAAAGCAAAAAGGCCGCCGAGATATTCCAGTTCAAGGTTCAGGAATTCCAGCATGGTATACAGGAATATCTAAAAGAAATGTAATATTTTGAAAAAGTTCAGTATTTTTGTCACTCAGAAAGTGAAACTCATAGTATATCGAATTCTTACACAGAGTCAAATATTTCAACCCTTTATTTCTTTTGATTTTGATTAAAGCTTATAGAGAACTAAGAGCCAAAATTCTGTGTCTCAGAAAATAAAAATTACACAAAATCAATAAAAAATTATATTTCATGTCAGGTTTCTAAATAGTATATGAATTTCTATGAACTCAATACTCAGTCTGGGGTCCTTCTGCATGAATTATTGAATCAATGCGGCGTGGCATGGAAGAGATCAGCCAATGGTTCTGCTGAGCTGTAATGGAAGCCCAGGTTGCTTTGATAGCAGTCTTCAGGTCATCAGCAGTTTTGGTTTTGGTGTCTCTCATCTTCCTCTTGAAAAGACTCCATAGACTCTCTGATGGGTTCTGGTCAAGCCAGTTTGCTGGTCAATCAACCACAGTAACACCATGGTCACTGAACCAGCTTCTGGTACCTTTGGCAGTGTGGGGCCGGTACAAAGTTCTGCCGGAAGATAAAATTAGCATCTCCAGCAGAGAGAACCATGAATCGCTCTAGAACTTCCTGGTAGATGTCTGAAATACATTTAGAATTATGTCAGACAGCCTTTAATTTGATCTAACAATATGAATGGACTGAATTTGATTTATTTGAATTGAATGTGGACTGAACAACTGGTTAAATAAACAGAAATGGTTCAACCTTCTGCAACTGGCCGTCTCAGTGCCCAGAGCTAATTCCTGTAGAAAACCTGAGAGACAAACTGAAAACAAGAGGCCGTCTGACAGGAATCAGGACTCTGTATAATCTGGAGACATTGAAGAGTGGTCAGAGATACAGTACTTTTTTCTGTTTGATCCAGCTTCGGAAAATGTTATAGGATAAAATCAAAGGTAAAGAAAATATCAAAGCAGAGGTGTCAGTAAGTGGGGAAATGGTCACTAAAATAAAACCGTTAGTCAATGAAACTGTAACTTTTGACAAAAGTTAGGCTGGTTCTCCTTCAGAAAATTTGTATAATGTAATTAGGAAATTCTGAAAGAAAAACCAAAAATTGAAGAACAACAGTTATTTCTCTGATCCGTTTGGATTGTGTTTCTTTAACATTGATGTCCATTTTAAGGCCACATTTTATTGACAGTGTAAGAGAAGTTAAAGTAATGGCAAGGTTCTGTGGTTGGTATGATCCATATTAAGGGGTCTGGTTTTTTCATATGTATCATATTATCATAAACTTACTGTAAATGTTGAGTATGTTATATTTCCTATTTTAGGGGTAGTCCCAGTCTTAATGAGTGTGGTAAACCCCCTGATTTCCATATTTCTGCAATTAATGAAACAGCTTTTCTTATTAATGTCAGCATTACACAAGATGTAAAAATAGTTCAAAAGTTGGTTTTACCCTTGATGCCCAATTGCTTTTCTCTTTGACTTCAGTCAGAAAGTGAGCTTGCTGGAGCGCGTTCGCCTTTCCAGCGCGAGACCGTCAGTTGGGATGGTCAAGAAGCCCACGGTTAATGCCGAATCCATTGAGGAGAGTCCCTCCAAGGAGCCCAAACCTGCTGGCTTCAGTAACCGTGAACGCTTCCGCACCGCCTTCCGCATGAAGGCCTACACCCTGCGCCAGAGCTCTGAAGGTAAGAGTCCAAAACCCAAAAGTATATCAACTCTGGTGTTCAGTATACATCTGCTGAGTTTATGTTATCTGGTGTTGGTCTTACAGATGCTGGAGCCCTTGCAGACCCAGTCTTAGAGGATCGGGGCTTCCCCCCAGAGATTCTCCTGGAAGAGATGATCCCAACACTGAAACTGGTCATCAGGGCAGTCAGGTCAGGAGCTCCAAATGCTGAACTACAGGGTTATGCAACAGTTTTGAGTCATATCTCACTTGCTTTACAGTAATCTTGAACTCTGGGCCTAAAACTAACAAGAAATCTGCTGAAATCGGAGGAAAAAACCTCTTTAGAAAGCCTGGAGAACAAGTGATCAAGACCACCTAAGAAAATACAGGATGGTCTGACTGTTAGAAAGGAAATTAAAAAGAAATAATGGAGTCATCCATCCATCCATTGTATATGCTTCCTTGATCTTGTAGGGTCTAAAGAGAGCTGGTCCCAGCGGTCATTGGATGAGAGGTGGGTCGCCAATCCAACACAGAGACACAGGACAAACAACCATGCCTAACTGATACCTAAGAGCAGTTTAGAAAGACTAATTCACCTAACAGTCATGTTCTGGACTCTGGAAGAAACCAGGAGTACCTGGAGAGAAGAAATGCATACTTGGGCAGAACACAATAAATCCAAGCATAAAGACCCAAGACTGGGATTTAAATGGAGTCATAAATATACCTAACAACTGAAGTCTGGCCCTTTAGAAAGTCTAAAACACCTAAAGCTTCAACCTAAATAAAGGAATGGGGGCTTCATGGTTTATAGAGAATATCATCAAAAAAACAAGGAACCCACAATCGTTAGATTTTCATTTCTGAAATCCATCATGATTTGGGTTAATCCTTTTCCTACTTCTTTGATGCTTTGTTTTTTCACCTTGGTGTCTTGCATTAATAAAGCTGAATTATATCGGTTCCACTCTACTATATTACTGGGTCAAGTGTTTGTTGTCAACAAGAATTTCCTGGTTCAAAGTCTTAAAACAAGCAAGAAACCAGTGTAATTGGTCCATGGGTTCAAGCATGTGTGCTCAGTATGACCTTTCTTTTCAGCAGTACAAAGCTGAATGTGTTGACAGCAGTCATGTAAACCAGAGCTCACACATGTTAACAGTGTGTTGATGCACCTATAGGCCACACAGCTGACATAATGCGGGAATTCAATCTAGCGTGAAGACCTGTGAGATGAGTGATTAACCCTTTGAAAGCACTTCTTCCTTCCACCCCATTATGTTGGGGCTGAATAGTGCCCTGAAAGGGAAACTCAGACATGAAGGTTTTTAGTTTCAGAACTCCCAAGACTTTCTGCCAAACACTGGATGTCCTGCAGCAGCCGTGGACTCTAGGAAGAGCTGCAGATAACAGTCCTGTGGGTGGCAAAGAGTTCTCAAGGACAATAACATTTCAAAGAACTTGTGGATGATAGGGTTGAACTCAAATATGAAGAGTGTTAATCCTAAAGTTCCCATTGTGGTGGTGTGCATTATGTCTGGAAAGGAGGGTTGGAAGAAGGAGCTCCTGTCAGGTGACCCTGTTCAGTAAAGTGCATTTTACCAGACTGGACATGAGTCAAAGGTGAGTTGGCGCAACAAGCAGATTTGTCTGGGCTGTGAGCAATGAACGCTTACTTTAACTACCAGACTTTAAGATGAAGATAATCAGCTCCCAAGCACTGAATTTGGACTGAAAGACTAGTGCCATCAATGCAAGGACTGGACGTAGCAGATCCAGAGTGCTTGTTTTCATAATGTTCCTACTTTTTGCATGGTGTCACTCCAGTCCAGTAGGAGGCAACAATGTTCAGTAAGTAATTTCTCATCATCCTAGGGCAAACGTGAACTTGCTAGGGAGACTTTGTTTCCCTTCTTTACAAGGAACCACTGTATGGTCCCCAAGGAGAAGCTGGGAAAGGTTGTTGGGAAGAGATATCTCGGGTTTCCTCTTCCATCCTTTAATAGGCAGATGGAAATGGGCTGATAGATGTCCGAGGGGCTGCTCTGTGGAACAAGTGGTAGCACTGTTGCCTCATAGAAAAATGATCCTAGGTGTGAATCCAAAATGGGGCTTTTCAGTGTGGAGTTTTGGTACTCTGGGTTCCTACACCATCCAGACATCCACGTTAGGTTTTTTGGCCTAACGTGGAGTGTGTGCATGCATGGTTGCATTGTCCTGTGATGGATTGCCGACCTGTCCAGGGTGTACCCTGCCTCATGCCGCTGGAGATGGGCACTAGCTCCCTGTCACCCTACAAGGATAACTGGGTATAAACAATGAATGGATAAATGGATGGTTGGATTGATTGATGTCCTAAGGTGTTCTTAGGTTTTGTACGATCCTTCTACCATTTTTGGAAAGTATAGTTTGGTAAACTCTAGAAAGTTGCAATGCTTTGACTGATGCAGTTTCGTTCCACATTGAAATCCTCATCTTAGACTTTGCTTCACAGGATCATGCAATTTCTCTTGAACAAGAAGAGGTTTAAGGAAACTCTGAGGCCTTACGATGTCAAAGATGTGATCGAGCAGTACTCTGCTGGACATCTAGACATGCTCTGCAGAATTAAATACCTCCAGACAAGGTGAGCAGACACATCACAGATGTGAAGGGATAGTTACATTCCTCCTATGTGCCATGCTTAACATGTTTCTTCTTTAAAGGATTGACATGATTCTTGCCCCTGGACCTCCCCTTACCCCCAAAAGCAAGAAGCCCCAGAAAACGCCCTTTAACTACCCATCCAGTCAGTCACCCAGGTACTGTTACACCATTCTAAATCACTAATACCCAATTCTGTCATGTATGCTAATGCCTCTGGAATTGCTGTACACTCTTCATGTAGCTGATTTCTCTTTGGTTCAGGCATGAGTCCTACTTAGCCAAAGCCACGTCCATGCCAGATACTGAAGACCAAAGCATGATGGGTAGATTTGTAAGGGTGGAGAGACAGGTGAGAATTCAAATTTAAAACAGGCCATATACCCTATAATTTACCTGTTTATGTTTAACTACAAATAAGAATACTGTGCATGGGCCTAAGCCAAGAGGGCATTTGCCTTGTAAAGACACTGCGGTACAACATGTATTTTACTGACAGACATTTGTAAATAGTTTTACCTTAAATGGAGAGATGGGTGGCATTCCTCTGGTAGGCAATCAATAACTGTAACTGAAACAAATTCCAAACAGCTGACTAAAATAAATAAAAAGGGGTTTCCTCACCTCTGTTCATCATACACAGCTGACTGACTGCTTGGAGCAACAGGTTTGGAAGATGTTTGACAGGTGTTGGCATTACAAGAAAATATTAACTTTTTGAAATATGGGAAACATTAAAACCTTAACACTGCCATTTTTTTTTATTTGTCAATTCTGAGAAAATTGGTAGATAACAGGTTAGATGTCTGTCAGAAATCCTGAAGAATCAGTTTTTAAACTCTTGGGCTATTGAATTGTTCCTAGCTGACAGCAGTGGCACCAATGTGGTCTTCTGTTGCTGAAGCCCATCTGCTTCAAGGTTGAATGTGCTGTGCGTTCAGACACAGTATTCTGCCAACCTAGGTTGTAATAAGTGGTTATTTGAGCTCCCTTCAGGCTATTCTCTGTAAACCTCAGAGATGGTTGTGGGTTAAAATCCCAGCAGATCAGCAGTTTCTGAAATAGACGGACCAGCCTGTCTGGCACCAACAGTCCTTTCCACTTTCTGATGCCCAGCGTGAACTTTACCACGTCTAGATGCCAGAATGCATCAAGTAACTGACTTATGATTGACTGATTCACTGTTTTCCTGTCTGAAAGCAGTTAAACAGTTGTACCTAATAAAGTGGTCGGTGAGTCTAGCTGCATTTTGTCCAAACTAAATTGTAAAGATTTATTGGGTTACTGATGGAACTTTTCTTTGGATCAAACAGAAATTTATTTAAGTACCTTCTCTACAAAAGCTTTTTATCTGGTTTATACTCAAGACATTCAGAAGCATCAAGCACTAAATTTATTCATAGTTCAAGATCATGAAAACATTTGAATACACTAATTTCTTCTGTGTGGAATCAGGCATAAACCATATTCCTGTTCAGAACCTGAATAATAAACAACTGAACTTGCATCCTTCATGGTTCTGAGCTTTGATGTTGGAGAGTCAGTCAGGAGTCCTTTTCCCAAGCTTATGGATCTGGATGAATGTGTCTCTGTTTCAGGTGGAGGACATGGAGAAGAAGTTGGACTTCCTGGTGGACATGCACATCCAGCACACAGAGCACCTACAGGTGGACTCAGCGGGCGATGCCCGTATGACCCTGGAGGCTTGCGACCAGACCACGAACAGTGAGATCAGGCGGGTGTTCCTCAATTACTCAGAGGTGTTCCCACAGATGTCGTACCAGGTGCCTGTTAGCAATGTAAGTCCGACCTGCAGCAGAGGACGAGGAAGCAGACAGGCGGTCGGGTTGGCAGGAGGGAACCTGGCACGGCCTGCTGCCATCCCTACGTATACAGAGCGTCCAACCGTGTTGCCCATCAGCTCCCTGCAGGACTTGACGTCAGGGCCGGGCAGGACCACATGGGGTCGGGGGGGTGACTCGCCGCTTTCTCTGCTGTCTGTGAACCACGAGGAGCTGGAGCGCTCGCCCAGCGGCTTCAGCATTTCAGGAGAGCGGGAGGGCGAGGCAGGAATGGATCGGTTGATGGGGGCTGCTGTGGCGACTGGGGAGGCCAGCTGGACAAGACCCAGGCCGTGCTACTTGGCTGAGGGGGAGACGGACACGGACACAGACCCCTTCACGCCGAGTGGTGGGGCCCTGCCTCTATCCTCCACTGGGGAGGGGTTTGGGGATGCTGAGTGGAACACGCCACCCTGAAACACGTCGGTCGTAACGATTCTGAGACCTTAAATCCATCCCCTGCCTCTTAGCCCAGAACCACTGGGTCAAAGCCACACCTTTGGGCTGAATCTTTGGGACGAAGGTGAGTCTTATCTGCCTCTCTGCTGCACGTTCTAAACGAATGGTTATCCACCTTCAGAGACCACCACAGTCCAGGTAGAGCCATGGCAACGGGTCCGTCCCAACAAGAAAAAAAAAGGGAAAGTAAACAGTTTGTAAAAAAAAAACTCTGTACAGTGCACTCACAAAAATCTAAGTAAAAAAAGAACATTATACATAGTATATACACCCAAAAGCTTTACTGCTGCAAAGCCAACCGCACTGCATGTAACGCATGCGATTTTTAGTGTAGACACTGCAAATTCAGGATATATCAGGAAAAAGAACAGAGATTGAATGGAAACATATACCTGCTATGCCATTTTGTAACACTTATTTTTTATATGAAGACATCTTTGATTTTGCATGGTTTGCATGATGCTGCACCATTCTTGGGGTGATAATTAGAGGGCGATACTGGAACCAAAAGTCTCCTGTCTGTTTTATTTGTTCCTCACCAACCATCTGTGTGGCAGATTGTCGTCTGCTCTGACATTTCTTATTTTTATGATTTTTTTTTTTTTTTTTGCTGGAAGTCATCTAACAGATTTACAAACTAATATAGTTAAAAAATATTTGAAACACAACATTTTTGATGCTTTGTTGGCACATGAATTCAGGGATATAAACTGCCTGTGTTTCTTTCATTAAAAAAAGAACTGAGACTTTATCCAAGATAAATATTAGCTAATATAATGCAAAAGAGACATAAACATGCTGTCCCACCAGAGTATTGTTGAGTATAGTTTTCTTACTATTAAAAATCAACATCCCATAATGACAATGTAGCAACAAGTTTTCAAACATCTTTACAAATTTACAATAAATTTAAGTATTTAAACATAAAAGGTACATATGTTTTCACATCATTTTTCTTGGCACTTAAAATTTAACAAAAATGCATAAGAGGTCCTGATATGAGTCCACCTGCAGTTCATTGAGCTGATGATCTGGAGTGAAGCACTCGTCTATGGAAGATCTCACAGTTAAGAGTGCAGACCAGAGCAGGAACCAAGTCATGAAGTCATGTAGACTTCCTCTTGTGTCAAAGCACGAATTTAAGGATGGATACAACATTTTTGCACCATTGGATATCTAGAAAAGCTCTCCAAACCACCAAAACCCTTCCTAGATACTGCCCCATCACCAAACTCAGTTATCAGGGAAGAGGAAGTCAGAAAGCGGATATACGTAGGACCCAATGGTGGCTAAGGTGGAGATCCAGTGTTACCGTGTGGAGAAAGGAGAACCATCCAGAAGGACAGCTGTTGCTAATGCACTGAACCAATGACCTTTATGGTAAACTGGCCATATTAAAGCCAGTCATCATTAAAATGCACATCACAGCTTGGTTAAATTTTTCAGAACTCCCTCAGATCATCACACCAGGAGAAACTGAATTTGGTCTGATAAAACCAAAACAGAACGTTTTGGGATGAGCTCCCACCACTATGTCTGGAGAAAAACAGGCTCTGCTTATCACCTTGCTAACACCGTCTCTATTGTAAAGCATGGTGGTGGCAGCATCATTTCATGTGGAAGACTAGATGACTGGTAAACACTGCAATGGTCAGAATACAAGACCTGTCTGAGAATTGGTGGTTGTGTCTCATCGTGTTCAAAGCTAACCTGATTGGAGGTTTTCTTTTTAGGAGTTATTACCCTGCAGACAGACTGATTATGAGCTGGCTTCCTTGTTTTCATCATCTAAAGTTTTCACTTTGGCCATTGATAGAAGTTGGGATAACAGCAACCAAATATTTAGAGATTCTTCAAGAAAACCTGTTCCAGAGTGCTCTGAAACGTCAACCATTGGTCCTCCAACACAGCAATGACCTGAAGCACACAGCCCAGAAACAGGAGTGGCTCCAGGAGCAGTCTGAGAGTCCAGAGGTAAACTCAAGTGAACATCTCTGGAAAGATCTAAATATGGCAGTCTACTGCCACTGCCCATCTAACCTGACTGAGCTGCAGAAGATCTGCTCAGAAGAATGGTTGAAAATAGCCAAACACAGGTGTGCCAAGCATGCAGAGACACACCCAGGAAAACTTCAGGCTGTGACTGCAGCCAGAAATGCTTCAAAATATTGAGCAAAAGCTGCAAATACTTATGAAACCTATCATAACAAGCATTTGGCGATAAAATAAAATGTACACATCTTTCTAAAAAGCTGTTTTTACCTTCAAACTATGGGACTGTTTGGATCTTGGAGAAACACGATACGGCTACTGTTTCACAAAACCTCAGCAACATAAAGGATCAGAAAACTTCCTAATGCAAAAGTTAATTATGAATTGAAAAGCATGGCTCACACACAAGACCTGCACTTCGAAACTTTAATGTAGCAGAAACTATATTACCAAATGTATTGGGTCACAGCACCAAATCAATGAATTCTGGTCACTTCCATGGCTGCAGGTGTAGAGAAACTTGCCTGGCCTGAAGAGTCCTGACCTTAGCCTTGTTGAACACATCTAGGTCGACCCAGAGCAGAGGCTGTAGTTCTGATTTTCTCATCTAAATATGAACACACTCCTAAACCTTGTGGAAGACGTTTACACAACAGCCAAAGTTGCTATGCTGGGAAGGGAGTCCATTAACAAACTGTAGCTCTACAGCTGGACTGGGATTTAAGCTGAGGTTGATTCATTACTTTCCCTAAAATGAGCCCAAACAGAAAAATATAATCAACTCTACACTGAGGCAGGAGGAACAGTGTGGTTTTCGTCCCGGCCGTGGAACACTGGACCAGCTCTATACCCTCTACAGGATACTCGAGGGTTCATGGGAGTTTGCCCAACCGGTTCACATGTATTTCTAGGCGCAGCCAAGGGCCGGAGGGTGTCTGGTTTGGGGACCAGTGGATTTCGTCTCTTCTTTTTGCAGATGACGTGGTCCTGCTGGCCCCCTCTAGCAGAGACCTACAGCATGCGCTGGGGCGGTTCGCAGCCGTGTGTGAAGCGGCTGGGATGAAGATCAGCTCCTCCAAGTCCGAGGCCATGGTACTCGACCGGAAAAGGGTGGCTTGTCCTCTTCAGGTTGGAGGGGAGTTCCTGCCTCAAGTGGAGGAGTTTAAGTATCTCAGGGTCTTGTTCATGAGTGAGGGAAAAATGGAGCGGGAGATCGACAGACAGATCGGTGCGGCTGCCGCAGTAATGGGGGCACTGTGTCGGTCCGTTGTGGTGAAGAGAGAGCTGAGCCGAAAAGCAAAGCTCTCAATTTACTGGTCAGTCTACGTTCCTGCCCTCACCTATGGCCATGAACTTTGAGTCATGAACGAAAGAACGAGATCCCGGATACAAGCGGCTGAAATGAGCTTCTTCCGTAGGGTGGCCGGGCACTCCCTTAGAGATAGGGTGAGGAGCTCGGCCATCCGGGAGAGGCTCGGAGTAGAGCCGCTACTCCTCCACATTGAGAGGAGCCAGTTGAGGTGGCTCGGGCATCTATACCGGAAGCCTCCTGGACGCCTTCCTCGGGAGGTGTTCCAGGGACGTCCCACCGGGAGGAGGCCCAGGACACGGCCCAGGACACGTTGGAGGGACTATGTCTCTCGGCTGGCCTGGGAACGCCTTGGGCTCCCCCTGGAGGAGCTGGAGGAGGTGTCTGAGGAGAGGGACGTCTGGGTGTCTCTGCTGAGTCTGCTGACCCCGCGACCCGGTCCCGGATAAAGCGGAAGACGACGAGTACGAGTACTGAGGCTACCTTTGTTTATTATTCCAAATTCATATCCATATACTTTATTGTATCAATATATGCTTGATTTATATTTGCCCACAAACTGGTAAATGTACAGGATTTGGTGGCAACACACAGCTCCATAAACCTATTTCTGAAACTTGAGCAGCTTTAAAAAAAATGTATCTGTATCTTTTTTAACATCATCTAAAGACATGGAGAATGTTGCAGGTTCCCTACAATAGTTAAATTTATCGACATTGCTAAAGATACATTGCCATGCAAATGTAATAATACACACCTTTAAGTTTAGCACAGATGTCACCCAAAATCTACTGACTTTAATGTATTTTACTGGGATTTTACAATGGAGCAACATGATGTAGTGCATGCTTGGTTTTCACTATTTTCCAAGAAATAATATAAAAGTGAGGCAATCTTTAGTATTCAACCCGTTTTAGTCTGATACCCCTAAATTAAATCTAGTGCAACAGCAGAACAAACAGCATCATGAAGACCAAGGAACACAGCAGATAGGTCAGAGAGAAAGTTCTGATTCAGTTTAAAGCGGGTTAGGTTCTACAACAGTATCCCAAGCTTGGATCACAGAGCTCTGTTCAATCCATCATCTGAACATGGAGAGAAGATGGACCAACTGCAGACCTACCATGACATGGAGGTCAACCTAAACTGACACCTACAGGCAAGGAGGGCATTAATCAGAGAGGCAGTAACTGGTGAATGCACCATTTCTTCATCAGGGACAGGAAAGCTGGTCTTTGATGGAAATCTGGATAAAGCTAAATATTGTTCAACGCTAGATGAAAACCTGTTAGAGGCTGCAAAAGACTTGTGACTGGGGTGAAGCATTCCAACAGGACATCGACCATAAACATATAGCCAGAGCTACAATGGGATAGTGTAGATCAAAGCATCTTTGTGAACTAGAGTGGTCCAGTCAAAGTTCAGACAAAAATCCAACAGTGAATCTGTGCAAGACTTAAAAACTGATGTTCACAGATGCTTTGAATCCAGTCTGACTGAGCAATTTGGCAAAGAAGAAAAGGAAGAAGATTCTAGATGTCCAAAGCTTGTGGAGACAAACACCGAGAGGCTTCAAGCTGGAACTGCAAGGAAAGTGGCTCTACAAAGTGCTGACTTAAAGAGGCTGAATACAAATTAAAGCCACATTCTTAGAATCAGAATCAGAATCAGCTTTATTGCCAAGTTCGTGCATACAAACAAGGAATTTGACTCTGGTACACTTTGCTCTTTTGTTCTGTTTTTTGCATTACAGAATATACAAATTTACAATTTACAATGTACAATATACACATTTATAATAAAAAGGTGCATTTGCAACATCTGTATGCTGTTGTTTTGTACTCTATTGAATGTTCAACAGAGAAACAGCCTGGGGGAAGAAACTGTCTTTGTGGCGGCTGGTTTTAGTGAACAGTGCTCTGTAGCGCCACCTGAAGGTAAAACTCTAAACAGTTTATGTGCAGGGTGTGTGGGGTCTGCAGAGATTTTAGCAGCTCTTTTCCTGACCCTTGACCTGTATAAGTCCTGGATGGAGGGAAGGTCAGCTCTGATTATTCTCTCTGCATTCCTGATTATTAGATTTATATTTGTAAAAAAAAAGTAAAACAATGTTTGAAAACCTTTTCCTTTCACTTTGTATTCATCAATCACATAAAATCCCAATAAAATACTTTGAGGGTTTTGGTAGTAACTCAGTAAATTGTAAAAAAGGTCCAGGTGTATGGATTCTTCAGCAGTGCACTGTAATAGCTGCCTAAAGAGGAAACCAACCTTGATCGTTAAAGCTGCACATTGCGTTTATAAATCAGTAACTTATAATTTGACTTCTATAAGCTGGTTCATGTTTAAAAAGGTCTTAACCATTTTTACTGTCAATGAAAATAATGTACTAACTAATCGTGAAATAAATCCAGCACATATCTGCTTCTTTATCTTCATAAATATATATTTGTAACAGTTCAACAGTAAACTTATTTTATTTGAAAAACAAGGAATATTTAGCTACAAACATATTCATTTTATGACTTTATAATTTGGACCTTTTAGAATTGCTCTAAAACCAGAACAAAATATTTTTTTTTTAACTACTTTAAACCTGTTTAAATATTTGCTACACCTTTAATAAAATCCAGTGTAGGGTTGTAAAAATATATATTTATCCTACTTTGCAATAAGACATTTATATAAATTTAAAATTTCTCAGTTATATTAATAAAGAGAACTTAGATCTTGCTCCATCGTTCATTTTGTAATTTTGTAATCTGGTTGTCCTGCTATGAACAGACTGGAGATATATTATTGACTGACAGCAGAGGTGGCGATAGTTAGACCTGAGCAACAACTTGATGATCACATTAAGGCCTAAACAGCTTGAACTACTTTAGATGTAGAACCACACAGATTGTGATATAACCTGACAAACAACTTTATCTGAATACTTGAATTATCACCTATCGTAAGTTGAAGCAGCTAGGTTGAAAATACTACAAAGAGGCATTAATACCAGCTTCTGCTAAGCTTTTGACTTTTACTATAAAATGTATGTAACAATCTTACTCTGTTTAGAAGGATTCATTTTTTGTAAGAGCTCTCGAGCTGTTGTATGAACTTTTACATGGAAAACACAGCAGGTTTACCAGTGAAAGCCAAAACTCTAGGCAGTAAAACAAGTCTGGGGACGAGTTGAATTAAAAATGATTTGTCTGTTGAATTGTGAGGCATTATTAGATCTTCTGTAACATATAAGTGAAAGTTTGAATTTAATAGGGTTGTGTGGAGTAGTTATAAGTAGTCAGTTTTGTACCTGCTAGACACAAGTCAGACTGATCTCATTTTGAAGCAACCCTCAAGCTAGCAGCCATGCTTGCTTGTTAGGGACACTGGTAATTGTCAAGCTATTGATTCAGCTAACTGACAAGCTAACAGCTAACAATTTAGTGTTTCAACCATTTCATTTCACCACATGCCTAAAACACACCACACAGGATTCATGAATGTGAAAGGTCTTCATTAGCAGAAATTCTTCATTTGTAGAATAGGTTTAGATGGTTTCTGGCATTTTTGGCTGAGTTGCAACATGAAGTTTGTACTGTTGATGTATTTTTGTTCCCGCTCTGGCTTAAAGTTTCATTGTTAAGATTTGGTTTTTGTTTGTTATAATAATTAAAAAAATCTTTACACAGCAAACAATATCATTGCTTTGCACTTCAGCATCAATTTATAAACATCTTCCATTTAAAATGTAATGTATGGCTTCCTTTCAAAATTGACAGACTTACATCCATAAATGAATCACACTTGAAGTATGAAGTCATTGATGTACTTGTAAGTACACAGCAAATCACTGTTGAAATGATTAATTTGTTTTTTTATTTAGAGAAAATGTGTCTTCCATGACAAGGTAACAAACTGCAAAAGAATAATGCTGTCAAAAGCAGTTAATTATGAAATAGTAATTCTTTTCACACCCACTCGTTTTCAGAAACATGAATCTGCTGTTGATTTTCCTCAAAAATTCATCAGAACCACAAGGAAAGATTCAGGAGACGGTGTTTCTAAAGGAAATGCTAGCATTACTTTTTGCAGTAAAAATTATGTCTCTTTAATTTATTCTCCACATGAATCCATCTTGAGTTTTTATTACAGCAGAAACTCTTGTCAATTTTGTTGCTTTGTCGTATTGTTTTTCTTGTGACTTCATGTGTTCTCATTATGTCTGACATGTTTATTTGAAACTTCTCCAACACAAGCAGAGAGTAAAGAAGTAAAATATCATAAATTGAAATAATATAGTGCAAACTACTTTAATATTTTTAGATAATTCACTATGAAAGCAGCTCCATATTTTGAGAAGAATTGTAAAGTACAACTAGACAAAAATGTTTCGGATTGGAAAAAACGTATTCCACAAAGTCTGTCGATGTGCCGGACGAATGATATTATAATGTCTAATGCACTCTGGGATTTCTATCCATTCGGATTTTATAAAATTATATACTGATTGTTCATTTTGTATTTAGCATTTTTTCTTTTTTTTGCATAATTTTTTCATGTTTTCCTAAACCAATCTGCTACATGCACATTCTGGCATCCTAAATAGGTTTTTAATTATTCAATATGAATATGAAATATGAAGGTTTATAAGTCTAATATAATTTTCTAAAACTGACATATAATACTTGCTCATTTTTTTAGTAATTAATGGTAATTTTTTGTATTGTGTAATTTTCTGAATTTTTTGGTCTTTGTGCCATCCTCAGACTGTACATAAATACAGGTCCTTCTCAAAATATTAGCATATTGTGATAAAGTTCATTATTTTCCATAATGTCATGATGAAAATTTAACATTCATATATTTTAGATTCATTGCACACTAACTGAAATATTTCAGGTCTTTTATTGTCTTAATACGGATGATTTTGGCATACAGCTCATGAAAACCCAAAATTCCTATCTCACAAAATTAGCATATCATTAAAAGGGTCTCTAAACGAGCTATGAACCTAATCATCTGAATCAACGAGTTAACTCTAAACACCTGCAAAAGATTCCTGAGGCCTTTAAAACTCCCAGCCTGGTTCATCACTCAAAACCCCAATCATGGGTAAGACTGCCGACCTGACTGCTGTCCAGAAGGCCACTATTGACACCCTCAAGCAAGAGGGTAAGACACAGAAAGACATTTCTGAACGAATAGGCTGTTCCCAGAGTGCTGTATCAAGTCACCTCAGTGGGAAGTCTGTGGGAAGGAAAAAGTGTGGCAGAAAACGCTGCACAACGAGAAGAGGTGACCGGACCCTGAGGAAGATTGTGGAGAAGGGCCAATTCCAGACCTTGGGGGACCTGCGGAAGCAGTGGACTGAGTCTGGAGTAGAAACATCCAGAGCCACCGTGCACAGGCGTGTGCAGGAAATGGGCTACAGGTGCCGCATTCCCCAGGTCAAGCCCCTTTTGAACCAGAAACAGCAGCAGAAGCGCCTGACCTGGGCTACAGAGAAGCAGCACTGGACTGTTGCTCAGTGGTCCAAAGTACTTTTTTTGGATGAAAGCAAATTCTGCATGTCATTCGGAAATCAAGGTGCCAGAGTCTGGAGGAAGACCGGGGAGAAGGAAATGCCAAAATGCCAGAAGTCCAGTGTCAAGTACCCACAGTCAGTGATGGTCTGGGGTGCCGTGTCAGCTGCTGGTGTTGGTCCACTGTGTTTTATCAAGGGCAGGGTCAATGCAGCTAGCTATCAGGAGATTTTGGAGCACTTCATGCTTCCATCTGCTGAAAAGCTTTATGGAGATGAAGATTTCATTTTTCAGCACGACCTGGCACCTGCTCACAGTGCCAAAACCACTGGTAAATTGTTTACTGACCATGGTATCACTGAGCTCAATTGGCCTGCCAACTCTCCTGACCTGAACCCCATAGAGAATCTGTGGGATATTGTGAAGAGAACGTTGAGAGACTCAAGACCCAACACTCTGGATGAGCTAAAGGCCGCTATCGAAGCATCCTGGGCCTCCATAAGACCTCAGCAGTGCCACAGGCTGATTGCCTCCATGCCACGCCGCATTGAAGCAGTCATTTCTGCAAAAGGATTCCCGACCAAGTATTGAGTGCATAACTGTACATGGTTATTTGAAGGTTGATGTTTTTTGTATTAAAAACACTTTTCTTTTATTGGTCGGATGAAATATGCTAATTTTGTGAGATAGGAATTTTGGGTTTTCATGAGCTATATGCCACAATCATCCGTATTAAGACAATAAAAGATCTGAAATATTTCAGTTAGTGTGCAATGAATCTAAAATATATGAATGTTAAATTTTCATCATGACATTATGGAAAATAATGAACTTTATCATAATATGCTAATATTTTGAGAAGGACCTGTAGATCAAGATATTATGGCTCCATCAATGGGTTTGTAATCTACCATTTTGAAGTTTAAATTTCAACAATTTCCTTTTTTTTTTTAAAATATAAAAATAATATTAAAGGGTAAGTGGGGTTTTCTGGGTGTGACTGTGAATCTTGCTAAGTTGAGTTGGACGTATCTACTCATTCTTTATGTGAAACACTTCCTAGCAAGTCATTATGACACATATAGTTGTGTCATGTTGAAAGTTTAATTGTTATTGTCAGATGAAATGAATCAAAATCCAATATGGGAGGTCCGAGCTAAAAAAAAAAACAAACAAACAAAAAAAACATTGCTAAATGTTAATAAAATTAACAAACTAATGTTAGCATGCTATGGCTAATTTCCATTGTTGAATGTGACTTTAAAACGTCTTGAAAAATCTGAAGGACGATAATTCTGTAGGATTTTAACTGGTAAGCACATATACTTACCCTCTATCTTCCTTATATTCTCTAACAGAGGATGTTAGAGAATATGAGGAATATGTGTACCAAATCTGTGTAAACATTAGCATAAAATTAGCTTATGCTTATGCTTAGTTATTATGCTAACACTATATTCCACAGCTAATAGGTTCATTGAAAATTCCAAACCACAACATGATCTCCAGCTTGACTTTTACACTGAACATGAATGGAGATTTAAGAGATCATTGGAATAGCATTTACTGGATCTATATTTTCAACCTGTTTAAGACTAAGAATATTCACCTTTATTTTTCATTGTAATTATACTTTCCAATGAAATTTGTCTTCTGCATTCAACCCAACCACTATGGAGCAGTGGGCTGCCACTGTGCAGCACCCATAGAGCCTTCTGGGGCTAAGGGCTTTGTTCAGGGACCTAGAGTGGCAGTCTGAATTTGGAACAGGTGAACGTGCAGCCTCTCCAGGATGCAAACACCCTGCTCTTTAACCACTAGCCTACCACTCCCCCTCTAAACATTGGCATGCTAATGCTAAAATGCTAAAAATATTTTGCTTAAGCTGATGTCCATTGCTAGTTTTTGTCATTTGTTAGACACTCACTCATTAAAAATACCATAGCTGTACTTCTGTACTTGTAGTTGTTAAGAATCTTCTCTCCTACACTGTCCAAGACTCAAGAGATTATTGGGAAAATGTTTACTGGATTTATACTTTTGTTGTCATGTCTCAAATGTAAATGCAGCACGCTGATGGTGAGGAAACACAAATGAGCGTTACACCTCTTATGGTGCGTTCAGACCGAATGCGACTAAAGTGTCAGGGGCATCTGGTTTTCATGGAAGTCTATGGTGGATACGTGTGTCGGCGCATCGAGAGGTCCTGCGGCGCATTTTACATGTCTAGCGCGGCGCGTTTTGAAGCATTTTGAGCGTCGGGCACTGTGCGTTTTGGGATTTCAAGCATCTGACGCATGTCCTTTGCGTCCAAAACAGCAGACGCAATAGTTGAGAAATCTGAACTTTTGAAGCTCTGAAGCTTTGACATCAATTCTAAATGTAAATGTTAGCGTGCTAATCTTCAAACCCTTCAAAATCTCGAAGCCCAAGTATTCTGCAGGATTTCAGCAGCTTGTGTTGTACACTGACCAAGATGGAAGCTTTAAGGGATGATTTGGAAAATGTTTACTGGTGCTGTATTTTCAATCCTTATTAGAAGTAAACATTAGCATCCTTTTGCTAAACCTAGCCAAGTACTGTCAGCTTGGTGATAACTATATTTCTCTAGGCTTTTATGTGTTCCAACACCAAAGCAATGTGTTCAGAAACAAATGTACAATGCTATGGCTGCAATTGATTTAATGAGATGCAAGCCAAGCTGAGAAGTGTAAACATCTTTTTATTGCAACTAGCACCACGTTTACAGGGCAGCCATATCGGATTTTGAAGATGGTTTCACCGAAGGATATTTACAATGTGTTTTCAACCAGAAATTACAACAAACCCATGACAGCATACCCTTTGATTTAGATGTGCTGTTTCAATGTGTCCTGCAACAGAAAACTGGAAATAATTGCCAAACATATTCTGTGGTAAACTATGACGTTTCATCGTGTTTAATTACTATTCAAAATGCAAACACTGCTTGGTATCCATACAAATGACTTCTTTGTTATGAGTGAAAATTTTTTCTTTCCATTTACGTGTTGTTTTTATTGATGGAAATAGTATTTTGAGTCAAATTAAAATTAAGGGGCCATGTTGATCTTTTAAGTACAGTACTGTGTTCCCACCTCTGCATAATTTTTACCTTTTCCACAGAAAATTTTTTTAAACAGCTTTTGTTACTTTATTTTACTTTATTTTGTTACTTTAATTTGTGTGAAACTTCATTACATCTGTTGCCAATACGTGCAATATTGTGCAAGTGAGAAATTGCTAATGGTGCCAGTAAAAGATTTGGACACGGTTTAGATGAACTGGGAGTTGTGTCCAAAGTTACTGCTGTTCATATTTTTGTTCCACTTTATGCTGGGTTTCCTTTTTTGGTTTGTAATTGCAGGAAAATTAATGCCAGACCCACTTTAACACATAATTAAAAAACATGATCACACTATTATGGGACTAAATGTTTTTCACTGTGTTTCATAACCATAATCTGAAGAATGTATAATCTGCAACGTGTGCAAACTCATTTTCTTTGTATGTTAAATGACTCTGAGTGAAAAGGAGCACTTTACGGCATCCATGTAGTTAAGAAGGCAATATTGCTAGATATATTTTTGTTTTTATGAATGGTTGTTTTTCACTGTAACTGCATACATACCAAGCAATGCACTGATCGGCACATTCTACACACATAACCTGTAATGTTAATGAACATTTTGATTGCTACAAATTATTTGTGCCTTGGCCTTTTACAGATATGATTTTATCTCGTGCTTTTGTCGCTGAGGCTGTCAAACTCCGAACACAAAACTGTCTTTGGTATCTTGGCACATGTTTAATTCCTCTCTAATCAGGACAGGCCATGGAAGTGAAACAACTGTAGGAAATGTTAGGTGGCTTTCCACAAAGACTAGGCAGGAAAACATGATGACATTGAAGTTAAAGATGTCCTGATGCAGCCTTTTCTCTTTTTTCACACCGCTTTGTGTGAGGTCAAAGACAGCAGCTTTTTACTTTTACTTTGATGAGAAACATTTTGTATTAAGTTTAATTTATGGAATGTTTGAACAATTTTACACTAGTGGCCTTCAGAGCTGTGCATCATTTATTTTTTTGTCATTCCAGTTTGGAAAAAAATAAACTTGCTGTTGTGATTCTGTTTTAGACCATTTTGTATATTTTGTTTTTATGATATAATATGCAAATGTATTCTTACCTGATTTCTTTTTTTAATTTTTTTTTCAATTGCACCAGTTATTAATAAAGTAATAAACTGAACATAAGTTGTGTGGTTTTAGTTATTAATTATTTGGAAACCTTTTTTGCCTTTGTGTTGCATTGTGGGCATTAAGCGTATAATTTATTTGGTTGTTATATGGATGAACTTTAACATTTAGGTTACAATACTTAACACAGCTCCTGCTTTCAGAGAACCTATAGGTTATTTTTGGAAACCTACATGGAACAGGTTACTTTCCCAGAACTTGAAGGATCCTTTCATGAATTCACCAGTTCCCTTTGTGAACTTAAGTTACTTTGCCTGAACTTGCATAGTAATCTCTAATGAACGTATGGTTTCCTTCCAGAACTCACTGGTACCTTTGCCTGAACTTGCAGGGTGGTCTCCTAAACTAACAGGTTTCTTTCCAGAACCTTCAGGTTACCTGCCTGAATTTTCCCTGAGTTTAAAGACTACTTTGCAGAAATACACAGGCTACATTATAAAACTTTCATAGGACAGTCTATTTACAGGATAGTTTGTTTAGTTTTTCTGGAGCCTTCCTTGTTACTTTACCAGTGGTTAAACAATACATTTACCTATTACAGATCACTTTCACAGAACTTACCTGAACCTTTAGTGTTCATTTTATCAAACATAAAGGTTACTTTAATTGATCTTACATGTAACTTTGTAGAACTTAGGCCTATCTGATTTTTATACTTCTAGTTTTTAGCTCTTACCAGAGCAGCCACGTTTATCTGTATGTTTATCTGTGTCCAGTTTAACAGGAACAAGACTAAATGCTCATAGCTGGAACATTTGAAACAGAGCAGACATTTGTCATGTATCACTTCATGTATTATCTGTTAAATTTAAATTATTTTCTAAAAGACTGCACGCTTCCTCTGGAAGAATCTGTTCCCAGGCCGTCTACAGCGCTGCCTCCTCCTCTGTGTACCTGAATTATCTTACATGAATGCCGAGAGCCCACTGAAGACTTTCTTCACTCCTCTCATTCACTGATCTTCCCTGAGGCTCGTATGTCACTCCAGCAGCTCATTATTGCCGTTTAGCTACACTGTAAAAAATTTCTACCTCACTAAATATCTCTTCTCAGGGTAAAATTATTCAAGCTTTAGTAATTTTTCTGCCGACTTTTATTTTATTTGACAGAGAAAATGAAAACTGAACAATGAAAGTTTTATGTTGAAAAATATTATTTTCAATGTTTAAGGTCTTCTGAACATGTAGAGATTTTACAGACAGCCATGTTCACATTCATGATCCGAACTGATCCAATTAAAACAGAATCCCAACCAGTTAGATTCAGGTAAAGTTATCTATAAAAGAAAACCAGCAGATATTCACTTTGCTGCAGTCTAACATACTGAGCAAGCACAGGGCCACATTGGAAAGAAACGCCTCCCTTTTAAATAAGAAAGACACGCTTATCAGGAGAAAATATGTCTCTTTTAATTAGAACACTTGCGAAATAATTTTGGATCAGCTAAAGGTTCGTTTAGTGTGGAAAATAGTAGAAGATTTTTAAAAGCCTGCAAAAACCCGGTTGCATACATTTGCACAGCCTAACCCCCTTTTGATTTAATTTTGTCATTCAGTCTTCTGTTGTTGGGGGTCTATCAGCATTCCACATGTTGATTTGACAATATTTGCACACCCTACCTTCTCCAAATCAATCAGATTGTGATGACGTCTCTTGTCCAAAGCCCTCTTCAGGGGACCCCTCCAGATTTTCTGTCAGATTGACTTCTGCACTCCAACTTGGCCATTCTAAAATAATTATCCTCCAGAGAAATTGTTCTTTTGTTGATTTGGCTGTAAGCTTGGACTTACTGTGACACTGAAAAATAAAATCTTGCGTATTCTCAGCTTTCTAGCTGACGCCTGAAAGTTTGGGGTGAAAACTGACTGTTTTTTTGAAATTTAATTTCCTCCTTGTCCTCTAGAAAATGTCTAGTTTCATCGGAAGAAAAGTAACGCCAGTTCATGATGCTGCCACTACCATGTTTCACTGTGGGTAAGCCGTTTTGGAATTGTCTGTGTCATTGTAACCAAGTTGGATGTTTTCTTTGAAAGAAAATGCTTCTCTATTTCAACACTCAGTCCAGTGATATGAGAAAACAGATAGTTGTTACACTGAGAAAATAACCAGCAGTAACGAAAGATTTCTGCAACTTCCTCGCTGCATCCAGTTTTAGTAATGTCACTGTTCTTCCACTGAGAGTCTTTACTGTATCATGTTATTTATTTCATGCTGTAGCTTTTCTCAACTCTTCTCCTGACTGATACATTTATACTGTGAGATCATTTTAATACATTGTGACCTTTCTCCAAACTCTGGCTTTAGTGAAAATGAACTTTATTTCATGTTTATCCGTTTCACTGAAACTGAGCAGAGGTGTGAACTTAAGAGGATTGAAGGCTGGAATTCAAATGTGGTTCAGCTAAATATTACGGGTGTGTATATTTATGCAACCTCATTATTGCAGCTTTTTATTTTGTATTTTTCATGATTTATGTCACAATAAATGTGGGAAAAAAAAGGTTTGAAGTCATTTATCTTGGCCAGATTTTTGACATTTAAAAACTGGCATTTTAACGGGGGTGTGTAGACTTAATATCTCCTGTATATTTTTAACAATAAAGGAAAGACTGTAAAAATAACAGTTATCTCCTCTCTGTATATAAATCCCAGTTAGAATGGGACAGTATAAAAACGACTGATCTGAAAGCTGCAGCTTAAGTTTTGGAGGGTTTTTATTTACGTGCGACAGTAAAAACATTAATAATATGATTAGCTTCAACTCGGCCGGTCTGAGCATATTGAGCTGGACCCATGTGTTCATCAGTTCAACAGAGCCAGCTCGATGGCTGGACTGTAAACCACACTCCTGGTAAAGAAGCAAGACCTACAGTAAAACCAAAGATACATTTCTGATAACCTGAGAGCTACTAGTTTATGGAGAAGATGCTGCAGGTGAGTCCAATAGATGGCGCTAAAGCAACTCCACAGACACCAGCTGGCATCTAGAAAGAAGAGGACTTAAACTCTGAACAGGTGTGAAGAAAACTATCATCAAGTATTCAGACCAGCACTGAAATGTGGACTTTTCTGCAGGTAAAGGATCCTGCTTTTCCAGCAGTTAAATGTCTCTTCAAGTGTGTCTCCCTCAATTTGTGACAGCTGAATCAATTATCTTCAGTAGTTTTCTGAGAAATGTACTTTAATTGTTATGAAACAAATTTAGGACCAAGGTGGTGATTTTATCATTTAAAATACATCTAAAGGTCAAATAGTTATATTTTATTTATATTCCCAAGGAAGGCCAGTGCTGTCTCTTAAAACCCAGTTCTAAACTTTAAAATCCCTAAAAAGATTGCTATAAATTAAATTTAGTTTTGTAACCACCCTGCATGGGGTAGATGTCTACCTGCTTCTGCACACCGGGTTTAAATGGATTAATTACACGCTTCAGGTGATCATAAGGAGTTGCTGAGAGCATTTCAGCCATTTAAAACCAGTTTAAACTAAAGTTAAGAATGGTCCTAAAATACAGTGTTGTACATTTTTACCCGTTTACTTAAATTTGGGGCATAAATGTACCCCTCTGTCCTCAGTTATTGATAGTACTGCCTGTAAACAGTGACTGTGTTCTTTTCTTCAGGTGGTATACCACAGATAATAAAGTAAGCACTAAAAACTTTATTAATTTTTAATGTAATTTAGAAGCTGGTGTACTACAACTGTTGGCTTTAGTTTGCCTCTCAACTTGCAGTCATGCTTCCTGCAAAGGACCTTACCTGATTCAGGTGTGTTGAAGTAGACACACCTAAAGGTTGCAGAACAGCGCCCCCTCTGGGACTGGAGTTTGATCCACCAGAGGTCATTCTAAGCGAGAATAGACTCAAATAAAAAACTTCAATTATGTTAGATGGATAGCAACACATGCTTAACATAAAGTTTTCTGGTGAAATTTTCCTTTTCCTTCATTAGGAAGTACTTTTCATGCTAAAGTAAAGAAATGACAACCTTTACTTGACATTTACAAAATTTAACCTGCAGATGATTCATGAATCTTCTGGAAAATGTCTGTTAATGTTAGCATTGTAGTTAAGTGGTCAGAAAAAACGGTAGACTGTGCCAGTGCTCATATTTTACATGAAGTTCTGTAATTTATTTATTGTTTTTGATATTTTTTAATGTGATTCGAAAGAAGAGAAAAATTAAGGCTAGGCTAAATTGCTAATAAAGAACATAACATGGCAGGTTGGTGTTTTATTTTCCTTCGGTTAAGAAAGTAAATCTTATGACAAAGAAAATAAATCAAAACTCCTTTCTAAAGAGCTCTTAATATGGTTGCATCGCAGCATTTGTGGAGTCTTATTGAAAATAAAGACCCAAAATCTGGAGGTTTAGCATCATAAAACATGGCAACTTATAATGTTTATATGGAGTCATGATCAAAGTTTAGATCTGTTTTTGCACATGTTACATCAATAATTGGGGTTTTTCTACTGTAGAGAAAAAATAATACTTCTTTGTTGGGCTAACTTGCTAAGCTGACTTCCTATTTCATTTAGAAAAAAATCTATTATTATGTTGTCATAGAAAAATCTGTCATTCGTAACATGCTGCTAGGCTAATCTGCTAAACTATTTCTCAGTGTATTTTTTGGACACGTTGTGATGGGATGATGATGGTCAGAAATGATGCCTTATACAGTTTCAGCCTTTAAACTATCTGTAGGAAATAAAATGTATTTTATATTTGTGCAGTTTCTAATTTTTGTTTCTATCCCCGTAGTTTACCAATACAAACTTATCTTACCTGTTGATTAGTTGTTGCTTAAAAATAAAGGCTCAGAGGAGCTTATTTGGTTATTTTTTTATATTTTTACTTGTATTTCACTTTATTTACAGTCAAAGTAAGACAAAACATCTTTAATTTGCTCTGTTAACAAAGTGCAGTATTTGAATGAGATCTGTGGCTTTAAAGTTAGTGAAAAAGAGTAAAAACATTAAAGTGGGAGTTTTTTTTATCAAAGACATATTTCCACAGTTCATGTAGGTGTTTCCATACTTTGTTTCCATTTAGTGTGTAGTTTCTGTTTTGTACCTTTGCAGGACAGTATTGTGCATTGTTGCTTTTCAGCAAACCAAAGTCAAGTTTTCCCCAGAGGTCTGATATTTTTACAGGGAGCTGTTGGAGGTAGTGTCCAGCATGCAGCCACACAAGGTATTTTTTGTGTGCTGAGCTCTTTAAGCTGCCAACAGTTGCTGTTCAGAGGGGAGAAAACAGGCCAAGTTTAATCCTCATCTGATTGCCGGTGTGTGCGACGCACCAAGAAAGGTTTGACTCTGCCGCCTGTTCAGTTCTGCACAGTTGAAACACAAGGTAAGATTGTTATATCGGGGGTTTTCCTTTAGGAAAATGTAGGCTGGAGAAATGCAATAATTTAGTGTAATTAAAAACTGACAAATTCAAACTGAGGACAGAAAGTAAGAGGAAATGTTTTCAATTCTGCCAAGAGTTGAAAAGTAAACTTTAAATCAAATGAGTTCAGTTGCTGTTAAAAGCTGCTTTTTAGCATTTTATTTGACCTTCTTTTATTCCACATGCTGATCCAGCCTGTGTGTTTTATGGTCTCTGCAGGATCATGGCAGTTTTAAGGAGTTTTGTGCAGCGTCCTCGCTTCTGTTTTATAATCTGTGTTTCTGCAACTTTATTCTTCATGCTCCTCAGGCAAGGTTGGTCAGCTGAAGCGTCTGCTCCTTAATAATAATTAGCAGGAATGCATGTCATTGTAGATTCTTTTTTATTTGTGCAAAGAAACAGGTGGTGTTAGAATATTTTTATGTTGCTATGACAGGAGTTCATGTTTGATGCAACAAAAATACCATCTGTAATATAGAAATTACTTCAGAAATGTGATGATTGAAAAAAACTGAGATCCTTCTTTATGTACAGAAATAAGAAGCAGGGTGCAAGAAGAGAGGCACAAGAGAGACTTCTCAGGTATCATCTCTATTTCAATCTCACTTCATTACAAAGTTTCCCTTGTAAAACTTATAATGTTTATCCAACAAATTATAAGGGCTTTTTCTTTTTAATTTCTGGGAACCATTTAATTTCCATGAATAATGATGTTGTAACATATACAAAATTGGGTCAGCAAGACCTAATGGAGCTCACAGGTAATTACAGGTAAATTTCCTGATACATGTAGACTACTTTCTAGAGCTTACATGATACTTTCTAGAAGTTACACCATGCTTTTAGAGCTTTCAAGGTACTTTGAGGAACTTGGACAAGTATTTTCTGAATTCATATGTATGTTCACAGAACTTAAGGGGTACAAGGTACTTGAACATACAGGATGCTTTTCCAAAACATATAGTGTTCATTTGGAAATAACCTGATATGGTAGAGAGAGCAGCCTGTAAGCTACTGAGATGCTGAGATAGCCATCTTCAAAGCCATGATTCAATACTTTTAGTCTGAGCTGTTTTTCTTAAAGCTAAAACACACAAGTCAACTTCTCCATCATATTCAGAAGTTCCTCAGAGCCTTTAAAGGAAAAAAAAACCTCCAACATACCAAAGGATATTAGTAATATAGCTATATATAGCTGATATGTAATTAAATGTCATTGTACCATGCTGGTGTCATTTAGATAACTACCACCTTGGGTCTAATTCCCACTTTCTAATTCCCACTTTTCTCATTCTCATTCTGCTGATTCTGGCAGTCAAACCCAATATCAGAGTGACTTCACTCTCAGCTTTTACTCCCCAGAAATCCCAGCGGAGAACATCATCGACCCCACTGCCATCGACCTCACGCCGCTGGTCAATACTTTAATAAATTCAAGCCAATCTGGTAAGTTGTCGTAGCATTACTGTCCATCGCCACAGGCTGGGTTCTAAATCAGTCACCTAGCTCTGTTTCCATCCTGCGGAGGTCAAACTGTAGTCTGTGCTCCTTTCAATGCCACCTTGAGACAAGGAGGAGGGTTTGGTTGGTCTGGTTTTGAAATGTGTAATCCACTCTGGCTTAGATCAGTAGAAACAGGTTTTGCTTGAGATTAGCTTCTGAAGGAACCTGCTCATGAATTTTTAATTAGTGCGCGTTTATAAAGAAAAAAATGTTTTTGCTCGAGTTTTGAATGTGACCAGACTCTGCGGTGGTGGTGATGATGATGAGGTAATACAGAAATGCATTTTTCAGGTTCTCGGCAGCTCTTCTCTCTGCTCAGCGTGACCTCCTACAGCTCTCTGGATCTCCATAAACTCACCTTGTTGGTCTACAACAGTAAATATGATCTCCTTACAAACCTCTGCTTCATCACAAACTCTGAAAGATTTGTTACAGTACCTGTAGATCCTCGTGTTCACAGAAGGCCCTGACTCATACGTTTGTAAATAATGCCACCTAGTGGTGTCACTGTTATAACTACAGTAAAATCTCTGGACCAATTTGTCTTAGATATAAAAATTGTTTTCTTCATTATTGCAGAATCAAAAACCTAAATAGTGGGGAAAATGCTGTTGAAATTGACTCTGTTGTTTAAACTTCCTTTATTTTGCTGTGTCTTGTAGTTTCCAGCATCAAGAGTTTAGAAAGTAGCCTGTTCAGGAGGCGGTTCTGCTACTGTGTCACTAATGAGACAAACGACCTAACGGGTAAGAAATGTTCATCCTCCATGACAGTACCGACCAGATCTTCCTGTGAATCTGATTAGAACCTGTATATTCTCTGTATATTCTAAGACTTTACAGCTATTCTTTTGGATGTGATGGGAAACTCAACAAGTTACCTACATGAGCTGTTTAAATCTTCCTCCATTTTATCAGGTGGGTGAAACCAAACATCTCCATCACTGGAAACAGTTGCTACAGGGACGCAGTGGTTGTTTGACCAATTTTCCAGCTTCAGTGTTTGTGTTCACAGTCCAGCTGTTAGTGTGCAAAGTGATCACATTAATACAGATTAAACACAAAGAGCTTTATTTGTGTATTAGCTTATGACATTTTTGTCATAAGCTAATACATCCTTGTCTACTTGTGTCACCAATGGTAACACCCAAAGAAAAGTGTGCAACCATCCTTGTTTTGCATCAAAACTGGCTCACATATACAGGAAACCGTTGCTGAAAATATGGCAGCTGAACTTGGTCTCTCAGGAACTTCAGGCTGAGAGGTTCAGCTGCAGTAAGGACAGCTTCAGGATGTCCAAGAGAGTTCAACAAACTCCAGGACCATTTCCTCCTGAGGTGTGATCTACAATTAGAGTACATGCTTGCGCAACACTGGTGGCAGAATGTGGGTGTGAGTGCATCTGGACATGAGTGGTGTTGCATCTTATGCAAAGAAGTAAGCTGAGAACAAAGAGTGGGATCAAAACATCTCCCAAGAGCTTGGTTGATAATATGTGGACTTTCCAGCATTATGGAGCACTGTGTCACAAGGTTAAAGTGATAACTTGGTGGCTCAAAGATCAGAATGCTGAAGCTTTGGACCCGTGGTCAGGAAATACCCCAGGTCTGAACCCCGCTGAGAACCTGCAGTCAGTTCTTAAAGAACAGATGGAGAAACGGAAGCCAATGCTAAACTCCAAGCTCTAAGAAGACAAGAATAAAAAGAAGTTATGAACAATGGGAATATTACTAATATTAACTAATATTTGCAGATAAAATTCTTTCGAAACTCCTAAAAAAGTTTTTTCTCAGTTTATTATGGAAAGATATTGAGCCCAACAAAATTCAACATTTGCATCTTTGCCAGAACATTCAGTCATACCTGCAAACTTTATATATGTTGTAATTTATGACGTGTCTTCTGCTGTGTCTCAGTCAGTCAAAGGAACAACTCGGACTGTATTTACATCTGTGTGATGGCGGGGAAGATGGGTAGGTAAAGATCTGCTGCAGTGATTTTAATTTAGACCAGATCAGAAAAAATCTGACTCGATGTAAACTGTTAGTTTACATGTTGCCCTTTGAAAGTTTCTGTGCTTTAAAGGTTTATGGAAAAATAAGGTTTTCACAGAGGATATTGTTTGAATTAATTAAGATGAGGAGTTAAAATATACAGGGGTTGGACAATGAAACTGAAACACCTGTCATCTTAGTGTGGGAGGTTTCATGGCTAAATTGGACCAGCCTGGTAGCCAGTCTTCATTGATTGCACATTGCACCAGTAAGAGCAGAGTGTGAAGGTTCAATTAGCAGGGTAAGAGCACAGTTTTGCTCAAAATATTGAAATGCACACAACATTATGGGTGATATACCAGAGTTCAAAAGAGGATAAATTGTTGGTGCACGTCTTGCTGGCGCATCTGTGACCAAGACAGCAAGTCTTTGTGATGTATCAAGAGCCACGGTATCCAGGGTAATGTCAGCATACCACCAAGAAGGACGAACCACATCCAACAGGATTAACTTTGGACACAAGAAGCTGTCTGAAAGGGATGTTCGGGTGCTAACCTGGATTGTATCCAAAAAACATAAAATCAAGGCTGCCCAAATCACGGCAGAATTAAATGTGCACCTCAACTCTCCTGTTTCCACCAGAACTGTCCGTCGGGAGCTCCACAGGGTCAATATACATGGCTGGGCTGCTATAGCCAAACCTTTGGTCACTCATGCCAATGCCAAACGTTGGTTTCAATGGTGCAAGGAGATGTGAAAAATGTCTTGTTCTCTGATGAGTCCACCTTTACTGTTTTGCCCACATCTAGGAGAGTTACGGTGTGGAGAAGCCCCAAAGAAGCGTACCACCCAGACTGTTGCATGCCCAGAGTGAAGCATGGGGGTGGATCAGTGCTGGTTTGGGCTGCCATATCATGGCATTCCCTTGGCCCAATACTTGTGCTAGATGGGCGCGTCACTGCCAAGGACTACCGAACCATTCTTGAGGACCATGTGCATCCAATGGTTCAAACATTGTATCCTGAAGGCGGTGCCGTGTATCAGGATGACAATGCACCAATACACACAGCAAGACTGGTGAAAGATTGGTTTAATGAACATGAAAGTGAAGTTGAACATCTCCCATGGCCTGCACAGTCACCAGATCTAAATATTATTGAGCCACTTTGGGGTGTTTTGGAGGAGCGAGTCAGGAAACGTTTTCCTCCACCAGCATCACGTAGTGACCTGGCCACTATCCTGCAAGAAGAATGGCTTAAAATCCCTCTGACCACTGTGCAGGACTTGTATATGTCATTCCCAAGACAAATTGATGCTGTATTGGCCGCAAAAGGAGGCCCTACACCATACTAATAAATTATTGTGGTCTAAAACCAGGTGTTTCAGTTTCATTGTCCAACCCCTGTATATTCGTCATTCCCAAGACGAATTGATGCTGTATTGGCTGCAAAAGGTGGCCCTACACCATACTAATAAATTATTGTGGTCTAAAACCAGGTGTTTCAGTTTCATTGTCCAACCCCTGTATATGATCCTTACACAATATTCCTTATACAATATTCTGTTGAAGACTAATTCTAATTTCTTGGTTTTTTTTATTTTTTTATTTTAGCTAAATTGTTTTGATGTTATTGTAGTGATTAATCATGGAACAGATTGTCTGATTAATTGTGCGTTTTGTCCAGGCAGAGAGGTGTCCAGGTTGTGGGATGTCGGCTCCATCACACCGCTGTTCAACCAGACTATTGTTGAAGGACCGCACACAGGTTTCTTAGAGCAACTAAAAACATTTTTCCAGTAGCTGGAAACTTAGAAATAAGCTAAGGAGAAAAATCAGATGTACTTAAAAGTTTCTTTTATGAAATTAATCCTTTAGACCTGCCTTAAGGCAATGCTGCCATCTGCAGTTTATTTGCACATTAACCATTTAACTCAAGGATAATAGACTATCTTCTAGAAGTCTTTTACCGGTCTAAAACAGACACAGTCAGAATCTTCTCCAAAAACATTAGAAAGTAATATAGTGAACAATGATAATAAAATAAGGTTTTCGTTTCAGATTCCCTCAAACAGTTAGTTATTTTTAGATGAGAAACTAGGGTAATCCTAATATAAATATTAACGATTCTTTAATTATTTGAGTAGTTTTCTCAGCTGATAAAATGCCAAAATTGCTATATTTAGCAAAAAAATCTATTTTATTTGGAGCTAACAGTAGAAATGCACCTGTAAACAGGTGATTATCTCTCCCTCCTCATCATTCTCAGTTCATGCAGTTCTTGCCTCATTCAGTTTCCCTGTTACAGACTGCTTTATTTTTTGTGAGGAACTTTCACGTGTCCAAACTGAGTAGACAAACACCCCTCAGCCTGAAAGTCTGTGTTTTTACAACAATACAATAACAAAACAACTCATTACTAAAAATGTTGTTGAAGCTCAGCTTTCTTAAATCAGGCAGCACTTAAAAGTGTTTTTAATCATTTTTTTATGATCTCTTCCTCACTCAGCTGCAGGTAATCCCTTGGCGCTTCTTTTACTGTTTGCTGTTCTGTTTGTTCATAAAAGCTTGGTTTATTTACATTTGGTTCTTCACCTTTAGAAAAACCAAACACATCCAAGCCTTTTTCTTTATTTACCTGGTCACAGCAAATGTTAACAACACTAGTAACGTTTCCTATCGCGGACCAAACCTTCATTACTGCCAGGATCAGCCCAGTCCAAGGCAGCTCTTCTTCCAGATACCGGAACAGCTGTTGTTGCGCGTAACATGCTCACTCACGCTTTCTACCCGTGGCTACCATAATAAAGGTCTCCACACAACATTTTTTATTTTCATTCATGAAACGCAACAATCGGGGACATTTCAGGGGTAAGCAACTGTCCCCAGAATTCAGGGACGCTTGGTCACCCTAGATGACTTGGTCATATACATATACGTAGTAGTTTTACAAGCTAACATAGCTAATATTAGCAAAAAGATCACCAATATATTATGGTATTTATAGATTCTGAATGTAAACTAGTTTAAACTGTTTCACAAATTCTGCTAAATTTAAGTCATTTTTCTGAATCTTCCTAATATGTCATCAAACCTTAGCTGCTAGCTGCCTAGCATAAACCTGAGTTTTCTAAACCAGCTAACAATACTAACATTAGCATTGTTAATGCAAGTAAGATTATAGTTGTATCACAAAATTAAATCTGTAAACAGTCTGACTGTTGGGACTGAGTTTAATTTGGGTACAAACTAAAATGTGGATTTGGTTTTATTATAATTGAATTTTTTACATTTCCAGATTACTTTGCAAGGGTGGGTGAAACCATAGCAGCTAGCTGGCTTCCATGAGACATTTCTGTTTGTCAAACCCCCTACCAAGCTATCATCATGCGAATATAAAAGGGGCTTACGTGGTAATGTACAAATTTTTTGGGGGTGGGTGGGGGGCAGGGACACAAATTAATCAAAAACAGTAATTTGAAAAAAATGTTGAAAAAACATATATTAAGCAATGCAGTTCCTGTGTGTATACCACCCTCTGTGAGCCCTTCCTTCTGCCACCCCAACCAATCAAAATGCAGAACATGATCTAAGTTCTAGGGACAGTGCAACTTGATCTTTTTTGATCTGGTGCTTGTGTCTTCCCTTTTTTAATCCCATCCCAGGGCAACTACCCATGTGGCCTTTATCAAAAAGCGCCATTGAAACAGTCAAGTAATACCAGCTAGCTAGCTTGCTAGCACCAAAACAATTCCTGGCTGAAAGCCGGGTAAAACCACAGAATATGAAACACATTTTTTTTTTTTTTTTTTGATGGTGTATCATAACGCTGAGGTGACTGTTTTATAAAGATTTTGTTGATGGTTTATTGTTAGAATGCAGAAGTGCATCATGTTGGCTTCAGTTGCTGCTAACGCTTCTGTTCAGCTGATGCTAACCGTCTTTCAAGCAATGTTTTTCAGAAATTAAAACATTTGTAAACTCAGCATATTAGAATATTTCTGGTGCCAATTTCTCAACTAAAAACTAGCAAATGATGAGGGTAAAATGCAACAAAATCTCCGGTAAATCTACAACCTATCATTTATATTTGTTGTTTATGTTGTTAAAATGTTAATTTAAGTCCGGATGTTCAGTTTCACTATTTGACATCAATCGATTAATAATTAGTAGGTCTGTTTTTTTTTAAATTGTTTCTTCTGTCATGTTTTTGTACGTACCCTAGCAAAGAACAAGGACAGCTTTAAGTGTATTTAATATACAAATCTGGAACAAAACAGCTCTCATAAGTTCATAAACTGAAACCTACTGAACTTTTCCGTCTTCTTTTCAAGTGACTAATATCTCCTCCATTCGCCTTCCTGTTGGTGAGTACATTTGCACCTTTAAAAGACTCCTTTAAGAATCTGCTGTGATCAGCAACCCATACGTTATTCAGCTCTCTGATCCAAATGTTAATTTTAAACCACAGAATGGCACCAACTGCCCATAAATATGAGTCATGCCTCTCCATCTGGGATGAGCTCTATCCTGACCAGCCAAGTCTCCTCTACTGCTCATGGTGAGTTTCCCCCTGGGGGCCGGTGGTATGATAATTCTTACCCTGGCAGATCAGACTACTATCAAAAGTTTTCCAGTATTTGACTATAAAGTTGAAAGTTGTAGAAATTTGTTTCTCAATAAATGGCTGTTATTTAGCAGAGAAAAGTTTAACCCACATTTGAACAAGAAAAAAACAAAACTGAAGAGAAGCCAATAAAGTAACTGTGGTGACCGGATTGTAATGAAACTGTATCAGGAGGAGATATATAAAATATGAGGATGGATTCAATAAGTGACATGTAAATCAAATCTAAAACGTTTTTGCTGACATGGAAAGATTATAGTTTCCTCAGCAGGTGAAGACGTTGGTGAGCCTTGTTGTTAATTTGGCTCACGTGCTGGAAAATGGCACTTGTGTAGTTCTATGCTGAGGTATTTAAAGGACTTACAGTTTAAGAAAAAGCTCTGATGTCTTACTCTGCCAGTACAGCACAGCTCCTTTGTTTTGGAAACATTTATTACCAAAGAGTCCTCTGCTGGATTCTGGACCAGCTCGCTCACCCCCTGCTCGTATCTGGTGGATTCAGTGGTGTGAGTGGAATGAGGCACCAGTGACATGTCATCTGTATGTTTCACAAGTATTTTCTTCACAGCTTCGAATAATGTTGTTGGTGTACACAGAGAAGAGAACAGGTGATAAAACACAGGCCAGTGGGAGACCAGTGTTTAAACCAGTTTAATGGATTTAAAACCTTTTAAAAACCCCTGCTGTGGTCTTTACTGTGAAAAAACAAAAAAATCTTAAATCCATAAAACCAGTTTGGGATTAACCTAAAGGTCTAAAAGAGGGCGTTACAGAGTTTTGATATGCACAATATTAAAAGGAGATGTAAAACCCATAAATTATAAGGTCACTTTACCTACATAATGCAGGTGCTCTTCCTGAACCTAGAGGTTACTTTTACTGTACTTACTGGTTACTTAGAATCAACCAAATACTTTACAGGAACTTAGGTGGTTACTTTTTAGAACTTACCAGGTAGTTTCTTGAAACTTTTATGGGACCTACCAGGAACCTACCAAGTACGATCCTGGAACTTAATGATTATGTTTCTGAACTTAGAAAGTCTTTCTGACAAGCCTTTACAGGACTTACTGGTTGCCCTTCATGAACCCACAGAGTACCTTCCCAGAACTTAATGGGTGCTTTCCTGGACCTTCATGGAACTTATGCAGTAATAGTTCTGTTCAAAATACACCCAGGTTTTTGAAAGTACACAGTAAGGAACTGGAAAGTAACGAGTACGTTTTATGAAAGTTATAGAATACTTGGTAAATTCAAGTAAAGTAACTATATAGTCTGGTTCTTGAAAGAACCATGTAAATTCCAGTGTAGCCAACTAAATTACCCAACTAGTTTCAAGGAAGTTTCACAAAAAGGTTCCTGGAGAGTTGTGGGCAAGTACCCAGTAAGTCCAAGGTAGTACCTGGAAGGTTCCAGGAGCATAATGGGTAAATTCCAGGAAAGTGACTGCTGTAATATGTTGTGCAACCCAAATTTCTCATTTTAATGGTTAATTAATTCACTGCGATGCAAAACTCAAGCTAACAAGTGAATGTATTTTGTTTTGCTTCCAGCTCATAACAAGAAGCAACCCTGGGGAAAAAACGACCGTCCGTTCAAAGTGAACAAATTAAATCTTGCCATATTTTCCTCATGGTTGTATCTGGATTATAAAGGTGTCCTCATGAAAATTATTAGTATAAGACGTGAAGATTAACAATCACAATAATTTCCTATGTCCATCTTCTTTAGATATTTTGTGGTTGGGAATATTTGCCCTTTCTCAGTTAAACAAGGATAAATTTAAAATAGAAAATGTGATGGTTACATTGTTTGCTCCGGCTTTCTTCAGCTTCGCCACATCTGAGCAGAACATCTTCAACAACATTAAAGGTCACAGCCTCGGAGACGGTCACCATGCCTCAGTATCCGGCATCCTCCATGCCTCCAGGTTTCGCTGCAGAAAGTCCATCAACGGTTCGAAAACCAGAAACACAAAACACCTGGATGAACCAAGGATTTACAACTCTATGGAGCAGGATGACACAAGCTAAAACAGCAGCAGCAGTGATGACATCAACTCTAACTGCAACACAGACGGCAGCCAGAACAATGAACCGACCAACCACCGCCGTTAAGGTGCTGACTGCTGCACCAGTAATGCCTCAGCTCACACCCCGACCTCCTACAGCCACAACTATCCTCTCGGCAGTGATGAATCTGGTTGAAATGAGAATATCTTCAAGTGAAACATCTCTGCACACATCATCCACAAGACCTTCAGCCATTCAACCAACAGAACCTACAGAAACGACTCAAAGCAGCAGAACTACAGAACCCAACAAGGACAGAGAAACTGAGAAACCAGGTAACTACTGATTGCTACTGAAGGGGTTAATTTAAATGGAAGAATAGTTTCACTGATGTACTGAATGGATGACAGGACAAGAGGAAGTATTTCAATTCAAGGTTTCTCCACAGTTTTTAATGTCAAAATTATTTGTTTCCACACTCAAATTTCAGTAGTTGGATGGAGGGCCAACAGGTGAATGCATAAATAGATGGATGATGGACAACAGGTCGAATGAATGGATGGATGGATGAATAAAGAGCAAACATGTATACATATGTGGCCTGCAGAATGTTCTCTTGCTCATGGTTCATATATATTCAGTGTAATTTATAGTTTTTGTACAATAACTCACAGCTTCTCACAGGTTCCTAATTTTCAAGTCAGAAGAAGAAAGAAATGTCCTGTTGGATTTTCAGGCAGCTGCTTAGGAATCCTTCAAAAGTTCTCCTGAAGCATTTATAGATGCTTGTCTTCCTCCATACCAGCCCTGCAGCCAACGTTTCATCTCATAAGCATCTCTATTCATTGAAAATTAAGAATCATTAATTCTTTTTTTTGTCTGCTGAGGTAAACTGCAACATCCCTGAGGGCCATTAACAAAAAATAAAAATGTCCCTTTTTCTATGTTGTCACCTTAAAAAAATGAAATGTACTGACAAATGACCCTGACTCTGACATAAAAATAAAAGTATAATTTGGAGGCATCAGACACAGAGCTGTACGCCAGCTAAGTGGCGTGATGGTACTGCTCTGCCCTGCTCGACTCTGACAGCTGACCTGCTCTGAAAAAGCAGCGGTAATCGCATCAGATCCGTTCACCGTCATTTCTGGGTTCACCGACAGCGGCTGATTTGATTTGAACCTGGTGGGGGTGGGGGGGGGTGAGGTGTGGTTTGTGTGTTCGTGCATTTGATCATCGGAGCTGAAGATGGTAGCCATGGCAACAGAAGGTGCTGCCCTCCTTTACAGTAGAGATTTAATACAGAGGAATAATTAACAAATATCTGCAAATTAACTGGTTTTACACCCATCCCATCCTTTCTTAGCTCCTAATTGCAAGGATGTGATGCTTTTATGGCCATTTTGCGTAAACAACTTTTTTTAAGCATCTTGGTAATGTATTTTTTAAAACTTCACTCTACATTGATTCTCTGCATTTCAGTGTTATTGATGTATTTTAGGAAACACCAGACTTGACTGTTTATATGTAGAATTTTATGGTTAATTTAACAGAAAATCTTCCCTCTGTCCACATTTCCCAGCAGAACCACTAGATGGCAGTAACATCCCACTGTAAACACAACCAACCAGCCTCCTCCTTCCCAGTGAATTTTGCCTAGCAACAAAGCAAGAGCTGCAGCCCTCTGTGCAGTTTGTCACTGACTCATTAGTTTGCAGTAAAATGAGCGTTTGGCGGCAGGCTGCATGTGTCTACACCTTCTGTGTTGATGTCAGCAGACAAACAAGGCGGCGATAAGGGGCCACGGCTCGTTTCCATCAACTGCTGATCTGTCAGCTCCAACACAGCAGTTCACTTTACAGGAAAAAAGTGCAGGGTTTTAGTGTGACTGATTTGAGATTTAGTGCAGGGTTTTAAAGTCCCCTCTAAAATTTTTCCTAGATATGCTGGATGTTTGTTGGCTACCTCAAGGTTATGTAAATGTTGAATGAAGGTTAGCAGACTTGGAACGAGAACATGTGGATGGGGGATAAGCAGCATGCCACAGGGACAGAAAAGCAGAGATGTCCAGGACATCAGGTCAAAAACCCTTCACGGTCTCTAGTTTATAAAAAAAACCCACTGGAAATAATACAAAGCTAAACATGGGGACACATTTTACACAGATTCCCAGTCAAAGGTAATCTGCCTCAGTCTGCACTGCTGGGGTCAGTCTGCAGGGCCAGTCGGTACAAAAATCTGTGCGTGTGAGATGTGTTGAAGACTGGGGTGTGCGTGTGGAACTGACCCAACCTCAGTCGCTGTCAAACATACAGGTTTGAATTTTTCTGAGACCCAGCCGGGTAGTGAACTGATCATTGACCCAACAGCAAATGCGTGTTGCTGACAGCCTATTGAGACGCTGACACACGGCAACAGCTGCAAGCCAACGTTTTTCTTTATTTGTAACTATAAAACATTCTGAACGTAAACACACAACAGTATTGGGCATTATACAAGATATCGCCTAACTAATTACAGTCATATGGTGATTAAAAACAAACAGTAAAACAGTTTATGACTAAAACTCAGTAAAAGATGAAGGACCTCATAGAAATACACCAAATAATTCACATATTGCACATAAAGGTAATGGGACTTGACATTTCTGAATGATCTGAATTCCTCCACAGTGATGTAAAAGACTGCCACTTATCAGCTGTTGCTTGCAAATGTTATACAAGCAGTTGTTTGATGTAGGGGGCAATTACTTTTTCACATCTTGTCTGGGTTTTTTTTTTAAATCAGTATTTTCATGTTGATTGGGAGCTCTTGTACCATTAATGGTTAATCCATTAGTGGTACAATGAAGTAAAAAAAAAAAAAACACTATTTCTTATAATGAAGATTCCTCTGATTTGAATTTAAGCACTGATGCAGCAGTGCAATAAATTATACCTTTGTGAGCTTCCAGAGATTAATTAAAGTGGACTCGCAGTTGTATTTTAATGTGCGTGATAACCTTTTGGCTCTTTGGTTTCTAATCTGTAATTGGACAGCAAATGTTTTAGCAGACTGTGAAGTAGTGTGGAGGGAGCAGAGTAGATTCAGGCCTCAGGACTTTGAAATTTTCAATCTGATCTGAATGTGTTGAATAGACCCATCTCTGATTGAAGTGACCTCTCACTCTGTCTCTTGAGAGGCTGTCCCTGGAGGAGGTTGGAGCCCAGCAGGAATGCGATGATGGTCGCCGAACTCAAGCTGCAGCCCTGCGTCCTCGAGCTTTGCAAGTTCTTCTCCCAGTGCCTCTGCAGACCGTTCAGCCAGAAGACGCGCACGAAAAGGTTTTCACACTCTTCTAAGATCACACTTCTGCAGGCTGCTGGGTCAGGTCGTTACATAATATATAACGGCAGGTCATGGTAAACCTTGGTTAGAGATCCCTGGATAATCCACCAGTTTGAGGGTAAAATTCACAAAGGAAATACCAAGACCACTGAGAAGGAAGGTCCTTGCTTTGTCCAGAGAGAGTTTAACAAGGGACAAAAATATACATGTTTGTTGTTCAACATTTCTAAAACAAATACACATATATACAAAGGCACAATTTTATGTCTGGGAATGAGTTTGCAGCTTAAAGAGTTTTTACAGATGTTATAGAGTTATTGAACCTGTTAGATAGACAGGAACCATGATGCCAACAACAGAACTGTCATCTGAAATAACATTATACTCAAAGAAAACAAGTGAGTTTCAACTGAACCCAACCCCCACCTGGTGCATGTGGTGTTTATTGACAGGTTAGGCCCGGACTCAGGAGAACCGGTGTACAGTTTGACCTAGACATTGGCCAGTGGACCGGAGATTCTAGAGAAACCCTTGCAAAAGTTTAACTTTGTAAAATCTCAAATCTTTTGCCCCAACTCAAGTGTCAAGTCCGCATTGACTGAATTAAACCTTTCTCATGAAGTGCCCGCCATCGGCTCTACTTATAGCACTGCACTGCAGTTGGGAATTCATATCTGAGTCCTGTCCTTTAAAGCCTGAGGCCATGGTCCTCAACTGGAAAACCACAGAAGTGTCCCTCTGTCTCTGTTTGTGAGTGATTGCAGGATGTTGAGAGATGGGTAGAAGGATTTTTAATCATCTGCAGTGTGCAGAGCCTTGCTCTTGTCCATCATGGTGAAGAAGGAGCTTAAACCCACACCAATGATCATGAGATATGGGTCATAAATGAAAGAAAAGAATCCCGAAGACAAGAAGATAAAATTAGCTTCCTCCTTTTGGTGGTTGGACTTGGCTTAGAGCTTCACCATACTGGGTTGCTGAGGCAGATCTCAACACATACATTTTCAGATTGCTGAAGTGGTGTTGGCATCTGATCAGGATCCTTGTTGGACCACTTGCTTTGGAGGTTCCTCGCATGTCCCACTGGGAGGAACCCTAAGGTAGAACCAGAACTCGCTGGATGGAGTATTTTTCTAGAGGTTATGAGGAGCTGGAGAGGAATGTCTGGGTTTCCCTTCTGGACCTGTAGCCTCAGCGACCCAATCTGAAATAAGCGCCAGACGAGGTTTGTAGGAATGGATAATGGATGCCGATGTGTGGTCCTCACTTGGACCAAATTGTTTAAGTTTAGAAGGCATTCAGATCAAGTTTAGATAACGTTTTCTATATTCACCACTGAGAATTTCTATCAAGCACAAGCAACTTCTGTAACCATGGTAACTTTCAATGGTTGATGCAAACATGAAGGCATGGCAACAAAGGGGGGAGGGGACCAGTCCTGCTGCTGTAAAGAAACCTGGCGATGTAACCTGCCTGGTACCACACTGTGTGGAGCAAAGGGCCTGACCTCAGGTCTCCTTTAGTCTCCTCATGTCCACAGGTCTTCATTCTGGTCAGAGTCATCATTTTCTGTTTCTTTTTACAGATACTGTGACGACAGCTTCCTCTGGTACGAAGAGCACACGTTTGAGGTGTGTCGAAGAGTCAAGAGAATTTCCTTCTCCAAAAGTAAGTGAACCGTAGAGGAGAGAAAATGCTGGATCAGTGGTAGCAGAGGAAAGTAGAGAAACTATCAGAGGGCATTTTTTGGTGTAGTGTCCACCTGCACAGACAGACGTGTTGTAGCTGGAGGTCTGTATCATGAGAACGGCAGGTCTGTGGAGGCCAAAAATGAGCCAAAGGTTTCAAAAAGAGATGCTTTGTCTGGAAACCAGAGGGGATCTACTCTCGGTCCAGAGAACAGACTGCTGTCACATAATTCACAGTTTATGTAGTTTTAGCTTACCTCAAGGGTTTGATCTGAAACAGAGATTTTCAAAAGACATCTGGAATTAAAGAAAGATTGATCATTTCTAAAAATATAGAGGTTTTCTCTTACAGATGACATTGAAAGTGTTTTAACTTATTAACTCTGGGGATAAAGACCTTTCAAGTCAAACTGATTAGTATTTAGATCTCAGAGATCCAGCAAATGTATATTTTCATTGCTATTTAAAAAGTAGAGAAAGCCCAGGGTTCAATACATAATACAGCTTATGGAAATGTATTTCTCTGTGATTAATGGACATTTGTAGTGCTGCAAGTTTCAACTAGCTGAGCTTGGACACAGTTGGGGGTTCCAACAGAACGATGATCCTAAAAACATCCAAACTGGGTTTGGTATGGATAAAGCAGGTAAACATTAAGTTTCTGGGATGGCCACAACCTTAACCCTGTTAAGAGCGCCACGGTGGTGGCAGCATCATGCTGTGGTGCACACAATTTAGTAGTACCACAGGTCATTAATACCAAATGTACATCCAAACTAGTTTTTTAATGGATAAAGCAGGCTAAAATCAAGGTCCTGTTTAATTTCAATAAACTCTACCAATTCTGATAGGACTGTTCAAATATCCAGTTAGAATGATGCCAGAAGCTTGTTGATTGCTACAAAAACAGTGAGGTCAAAGGGCAACTTAAAGGGGAATTTACTCAAATATTAATGATCACGTATGTATTTGAGCCTGTGTGGATTAGTGATGGGAACTCCGGCTCCTTTTAGGGAACCATTTTTTTTATCTCTGCTCAATTAAAAGAGCCGGTTCTTTTGGATCCCAAACATATATTGACCGATCTGTGCGGTTTGAAGAGAAAAAAATGGGGGAGAAGTGGGAAAAAACCCAAGAAACTCCCACTTAGGAACTCCCTTATCGTTCGATTCGCGACCATCTAGTGTGGATCAGAGAAAATCCACAATACTTTCATACCTATTTGGCCAATCGTTTTTTTTATTGTTTGTGTTGGAATGAATGTTTGAAATATATTAAAAGGTCAAAATAACATAACATTAATGCCCGTAATGAGTGTAAGGAAAGCAAAGTGAAGAGTTTTATTTAAGCTTTTTACAGAGATGTTTTCTAAAATCAGTCCAACAAAAACAAAGCCTGTGTTTGTAGCCTCTGTTAAAAACACTAAAGAGTTAATAATGTTACTATGGTAACCTGCATTTTTACTGAGCTTCAACATCTTATGGGTCCAAGTAATGATATACGTCTGAAAACAGCATTCAGTTGCTTCTTTTGATGTGGTTCTGTTAAGAGGTTATGAGCAGTAAGTATCTTACCTTTGGTAGATAACTCCTCCAGCATCTCCACTTTAACACAGATTTACAGCTTGTTAGCATGAGGCAAAGACAAAAATCAAGTTCCAACATTAAAAAATGGCATAGCAGTAAAAAACCCACTATTTCAGGGTTTAATGGTATTTTGTATCTTTTTCATATATTAGGTGGTTCTCTGGCTGGATGCATTTTTGGCACTTCTTTAACCAACACACTTTAAGGCGGGATTAAGACGCCTTTTTTCATCTCCATGTGTTTTGTGATTCTTTAAATAAATTCTAGATTCATGTTATGACTTTAAACGAGCAAAGATTTGATATTATTTATTTAGCTTTACACACTTCACCACAGAGCTGAAGAATAAACCCTCAGAATGACGCACCCTTTACTTCAGGCTTTTAAACCTTTTCATTTATTTAATTTATGCAGAAACAGATTTTAAAGCTGCGTCTCATATTAGTTCATAAATAAGTTGTTACTAATTATTTAATATTTCATACCATCAAAACACAGAAGATAATACACACAAACAGGTCTCTGCCTGAAACATAAAGACAACGGCGCTCTTTTATTCAAGCTTTTTGTGTTATTTTGAAGCTCTGTTCTGTGTGATTTCATCTGTGAAAATACTGAATAAATAAAGTAACTTTTTACAGAAAGGGTCCCTTCAAAGCAAAGCCAGTGTTCCAACAGTCTAAACCTCTGCAGGGTTTGCTCATTAACAGCAAACAAACACTTGGATGAATAAGAAGTGTTACTATGGCAACCCGCAGCTTCATTAAACAGTAACTTGTTAAGGATCATGCTGTCTGCAGGACTGATCACTAAAGTGTAACCCCTGTGTTTATATTGGTTCTGATTCCCACCTAAAGCTCAGAGCAGACAGAAGTTCTTCCTCTGGTGTCGGGTACCCAGCTGTAACCCTTTGTCCTTTTTCTTCCTCCCTTCACAGATCTGAAACAGAGATGCTTGTCAAAGATGTGCAACAAACTGTAACCCGACAGGAAGCGGAGGGAAACAAAGAGCCGTTCATCATGGCCGGATGTGACGGGAATGCCAAACAAAAGCTTCTGGAACAGCTGGAAGACTCACGGGAGGAGAGCTTGTGGGTGATTTCCAAAAAAAATGTACATTTTGGACCTCTGACCTGGATATTCATCAACAATCTGCCATGTGATTTATAAAAAAAAACATTCTTCAAACAAAATTTTAAACAGTTTTAAAATAAACGACTGTTTTTCCTTCGATAGTTTAATAAACATTAGCCCTTATTAGATGCTCCTGTTTAGAGAGATTGTTCTTCTAAACGGCGTCATGAAACAATAGATTAAAAACAGACAAAACTTTGAAAGATCAATAGAATAGTGTTTAAAATTACCTCAGTATACCATCTTAAGTCACAAAAAATCCAGTTGTGCTTAAATAGGTTTTACCTTACCCTGATGAATGTACCCTTTAATCCAAATGATATTTAAATGTTGGATTTAACTCAAATGTTCTAAAACACGGCTGTTTTAAAATATCACGTAAAAAAGAAACCATGATGAATTATCTGAGCTTTTTCCACCTTTTAATGTGATGAATTTCCTGCATGGTTCAACCGGGGGGAAAAAAAAACTCATTTCAGGATGAAAATAAATGTTTTAGAAGAAAATTATTTCCTCAAAGAATTGGAGATGAATTCATGGTAGGAAGAAGAACCTCCTGGAAAAATGGAGGCACTGGTTGCTATGGTGTTTACCGCCTTTTCTGGGAAGCAGATGGACCACGGCACCATGCGGCAGAGTCCTGGACGGGTCCAATTTTTCAAACCCGTATATGCCCGCACCTGTAGGGCTCAGAACCGAGACGCGACCTGTTAACCGCAATTATCCCCATTTAAAAGCCCAGACCCGCCCGGACCCATGAGTAACAGAGCGCTCTGACCCGTGATCACAATGTAAACACACAGCCGCACCTTTTCATTTAGTTCCGAGTCACAAAGTGCTTTATTTTTGTAGCTTCAGTGGAAACTGTCTTAACAAGAGAGGCAGTAGAACCCATCGCCTGATGCTCACGTCAGCGCGCCCTGCGCTCACAGATGACCAGCGCAGAACAAGCCGAATGGACGACCTTTTCTTTCTCTCACGATTTTTGGATTTTACATTGAATTAAACAAAGACAGTATAAGAATAAAACTCACAACCTAGAGTGAGCGACTTAGACCATAAAAATACCTCAGAGCTTTTATTCTAATGTCACAGTTTATTTTATTAAAAATGATGTTTACTCACTGATATTTAGGCCTTGCTCTTAAGGTTGCTGTACAGTAAAAGAATATCGTCCACAGTCCCTGGCTTAAGCTGCGTTCTCCTTTCCTGAATCACAAACCTAGCAGATGAAAAGTCTCTTTCGCCAGCTGCGCTTGTTGCTGGGAAGGCAAGCACATTACGTGCTTTTAAGTTAGGTTCAGGAACATTTTTGCATGATCTTTCCCACAGCTTCCTCTGCTCTGGGAGGATGCTTTCTCGGATGTCAACAGCAAATTTAGTCAGTCTGCGTGACGCGGTGGTTGAATCAGGCAGAAGCTGTCGAGCATCCACACAGCAGATCTGGCACTGATGTCAATTAAGCCCTGAGCAACTGCACTAAATCCCTCTCTGCTCACAGTCTCAAATGATTTAATATCCAGACAAACAAACCTCACTGCGAACTTTGTAACAGTGTCCCTGTCCTCTCATTTTGGGGTTTAAGGGCTGTGTCCTTAGAGAAGTACCAATCAATAGTCCTGGAACCTGTGCTCCTGCAGCTGTCGATGTGTTTCCTCAGCGAAGATGTACCTAGCTTTCGACTATCAAAAGCTAAAAGCTTTTGACATTTTTTACAAGCTGCAAATCCAGTGAAAATGTTGCTCTCGTGGTCTCGAATGACACCAAATTTCTCCCAAATGTCCGACTTGGATGATGTCCGTTATTTGGTGGTCACCAGAGGCTATTTTCATCTTTATTCCCTCCATTGCACACCTGCTACGCTGCTAGCTGTCCACCGCACTTCACGATAGATAAACGTTTTCTGCGAGGACCCGACCCGGTGCAGGACTACCATGCAGTTCAATAGAAGCAACAGTTTAAGCTTCAAACAAATAGTTGCTGTGCAAAAACTATAAGTTATTTCAAAAATCCTTTTAAACCACATCTGAAAGAAGCTGCTGCTGGCGAAATGTGTCTGCAGTGTTTTATGTAGGAGATATTCCAGGTCCAACAGAGTCTTTCCTTTCAGTTATGAAAGAAAAAGTCAGAGCTTAAATATATGGGAGTGAATTAGAGGTTGGGTGGGCGCTGTCTGCATTCTGGGCTGGTTTGACAGAAACATCTACGTCCGATGGCAGCGGTAAGAACACTGGGTGAAAGTAGACAGAAATACCTACATTTTAATGTATAAACTGTACATGTGGAGATAAAACTGTGGTCATGAAAGTAGTTTAAATTAAGGTTTCTGAATATTTTACACGAACACCTAGAGTGTGACATCATCACTCTCCAAGCTGAACATTCTGTGGTAAAACCTCCAAAAATTAGACAAACAAAAGTGTAAAAACTGTAAGAGGTATGAAAACGCCATTTCAATCAGGTAAAGTCCAACTTCCTGTGAGCCGGTTCATCTTTGAATGGTGTTTCTGCTGTAAAGATGGCTGAACTGTGGAGCTCCAGATAGGGCTGGCTTCTCACTGCTTTCACTAACCTATCGCTGTAATCTCTTTTTTTTATACCAGTTCAGTAAAAACCACATGATGGATCACTATCTCCAAGACTGGGAGGAGTGACCAACCAAGAAACTGTGCTGAATAACGGCCACCTGCTGCCGCTGCAGGAAAAAAACTATTTACAGCTTAAAGGTGTACAAATCTTAGAGAGTATTTGCTTCAGAAAATGACTTTAACCTATGTGTGTGCACTTGTCAAATATATTCATTATTTTTACATGTTGCTCCAAATATCAGTGTTTTAATTAACAGAATAGGTTCTGCATTTATGTCCCTGCGGCAGCATTTTCCCCATAAAGGACAGAACATGTCTAGTTGATTGGGAGAAAAACAAAGCAGAGAGAAAATTGGCTGTAATAGCAGGATAAACTAGAGTCTGCACAGGAAAGAAAACTACTGCTAGCAGATAGAAGAGCTCAGCACTTTAAATGGTCACAAACGTTTCAGATCCATATGTAAGGAATCAATGTTAGAGATGAATTTAATTGCCTCGCAATTATTGTGAAATTGCTGTATTGTGGCAGAGGGGGGTTTGGGTTGCGTTTTATATTGAGTTTTGGATAAATGGCTTTTTAATTATTAAAAGATTCAACAAATACTTGTGTAATAATATTTCTGAAGTTTCATTAAAATACTGGTCAATTTTTCAAACTATTTGATCATAAATCTACATAAAACATAAATCTACATCTGGAATATTTGAAGATCTGCCTGCAGATGTGACTTTAGAAGGTGCACCATGATAATGAGAAGCCAAATCCAGCTTTTACTAAATTACAGGTGTAGTGGAACTTTCTTATCAAAGTGGAGAGAAATTAACTCACAACAAAAGAAAGTCCGGACTTTGTCTTTCTAAGTTTTATTCAAAGGCATTCAGCGTTTGAAGACCCTGTCACTGAGCTTAGTCAGTGAAGCAGAGCCCCGATCAACATTTACACACAGTATTTAAAGAGTATGTGGGTGTTACCTCAACTTAAAAGAGTCTGTGTTTTATGGCCCTAGACCCTCCTCGGGTCAGAGGTAACAAAATTATCTACGAGCAGACCATCTGCTCTTCCTGAGACATCACCCTAAAGGATGGGTTTTAACCATTAAACTTCTGATACTGGCTTTTGTTCTGAGGAGAGAGGTAACCTAAAGGTCATACACTTTGGAACACATTTCCATTACACAGTCATATGAGGTTATGAATTTCAGATTTGAATATTTACAGGTCAGGGTTACTGACAAAACAACACCTGAGGCAGACATAAGTTTCAATTTCAGCCTTAACTCCTGAGTTATATATCAGGTCTTGAACTCGAGAGATGAGCATCTATCCGAGCCAACATATTACAGGCGTTTTTTAGAGATGTTCTCCTGGAAAGAGAGAAGACCCATCAGGAAATGTGATCCTTTTTGGAACAATTCATCCGAACACGTTGTAGGAGCTCGAACCTCTGCAGCTCTCTGTCTGATTGGGAACCTTGAGGCTTTTACATGTTCAGGAGACAGAGCTTTAAAAAGGCTGCAGTCTGCAGCCCTGTAGATATGTCCTCTGGGAAGCTGATCAAACATTTTCTGTGGCTCCTATGGAAAAAAATATCTTTGAATATTTTCCTCATTTTGGACCTCCCTCTGTTACTGGAGGTCTGATTGGGAAGCTAGAGAGTTGTAGCTGTTCAGGAGACATGTTTCTACAAACACTGCAGCTTTGGTCCTTTCTCCTAGAAACCCGTATAAAAGAAAAGCCATCACATATTCGCAGCGTCCTTGGGGGAAAGAAAGCTCTTCAGAACACTTCTCACCTTCTGGGAGGCCGTTACTCTGTGACTGTTGGTCCAATTTAGGAGCTTAAAAGCTTTATTTATTCAGGAGAACAAGGTCTTTAAATGTTTTAAGGGGTTTTCTCCTAGAACGGTTTTTTAAAGGAAGCCCGAGACATGTCACACACGTGGGGGGAGGGGCATATCTACAGTTTTAAAGTGTCTTCTAACAGGAGCCGCTGATAGATTAAAAACGGGATCAACAATGGGATTCCCGACGAGCTGTTTGCCAAATCCATTTCTCAGTTCATGCCTAGTACTCTGGTCCACGCTGGACCAGATCAGATCAGTTTGTGCATGGTCAACAGTTTTATATCACACCTAATGTGGAGCTCACTGCATGCATCTCTAAAATGGCCCTAAAGACCTTACCAAGATTCTGCAAAGACCTGCAAGAACCTGCAAAGATAAAAGTGTAGAACACAACTAAAACAGTCGGGTCTAAAAAAAATCTCTAGCAGATGAAGATATGTGAATTTTTTTCTGTCTAGGATTTAAAAACCCGACAAAGAGTAAAGCAGGGACCCAAACGCCAAGTCATTCTTGATTTGATTATCAACTTTATGCTCTTAGGGATCCATCATGTTGGATCTAAAAACACATTTTTCTTTCATCCAAACTGTTGTTTTTGTTCCTATAGATAGATTCAACTAAATAAATAGAAATAAAATTGGTCTTCGTGAAGGTGACATTCCTCTGGAGTCATTTTTAAAAAATGGGTGCTTAACTTTTATTTTATTTTCAGTCCAGAATGTTCACAAGAGCTTTAAATAGCCCGGAGAAGATTGATCCACCTAATTCTTAGCAGAAGATCGCATGCATTTCTGACTGCCTGGAAGAAACGTACAAGGAAAAAATAAAGGATGACTGCAGACTTCCTTAGTGCTGTAGATCTGTTCATGTTGGACACTTTCTCACACCAGCTCTTAAAAATAAGACAGAAATCGTTCTTGATAGGATTTTAGATGTTTTGGTGCATCCAGATCTTTGTGTAACACCTGTAGCATCTCCACCTGTCCAAGACAAAGCCCCACTATCAGCCATCCTGTTATTAAACCAACAGCTCTTCTGCTTCACTGAGCCACTCCCTCCCTCCCTGTTCGCACTCATTGATCTGAACTCCTGTGAGGATCAAATGAGACCAGTTTGACCCCCCCCAGGTCATACATCCAGACCTCTGCTGGACAAAGGCCGCTCTATGGATCCCCTTGCCGGACCCCATCTGTATTTGAAAAAAACCTGACATACCTGCGCAGGAACTGGACCGGGATAAGCTTCTGCTCAGGTGTCACCGGATAGCCAATAAGAGCTGATCTTAAGGGGCTGAAGGCTCCCCTCCTCCCCCTCAGGTTGGACTGATAAACAGTTGAAGGAGCTGAGGATTCATTCTGCTGGGAAAGAAGACAACAGAAAGAGGCTCTGACCCACTTTAATGGCTGCAGAGGCCCAACAGAGGTGTGTCTGATTAAATGGAGTAGAGTGTAACACAAGCTCAACTTCTACAACCAGAAGACAAATAAGGTAAGATTTTCCTTACCACTTTACAGTTTAACTAATATGTTAAAATAATTCATAGTTTATGTTGATGCTTGTTAGCTTTTCTCTGAAAATTCAAAGAAAATCCGTAAATATTCAGGATTTTATTTAACGTGAAGTAGACTTTTAGCTCAATGAAATTCCTGCAGCTCTGCAGGGTTTTCGTCTTTTTCCGGGTCGGTGTCCTTGAATCCATTTAGAGGTTAACTGAAAAACATGCAGTCACTGTTGGAGCATCAGTGAATGTAAATTCAGGACAGTTGACAAAAACAAGACCTTTGGTGCATTTCAGAAAAACAACCAATAAATCTGCAGACAAAATAATTTAGGAAAAGTTGGTGTAAGTTATTCAAGGATAAAGATGGAAGAGTTGTTCCAGAAGACTAGGCTGTTAGCAGGAGATCTTCATACTCAAGTTTCTAAGACTTTTTTAGCAAATAATAAAAGTAATTAAATAAAGTACGATCACAGGGGGTGGAGCAGAACCGGGCACGCAGGCACAACTCAACACAGGCTTTCGGTGTTGATGTTGGACATGTTGACTCACATTTGAATATTTTGGTATAAAGAGGAGTTCATTGTGGACTCAATGACTGCAAGATCCCCTGGTCCTGTTGCTACATAACAAGCCCAAATCACCACCCCTCCACCACCCTGCTTGACAGTATGAGGTGTTTGTTCTGATAAGCTGTGTTTGGTAAAGTCAGTTCAAAAATACTTTATTAATCTCCAAGGGAAATTAAATGCTGTAGCTCATATTAAAAAAGCACTCCCAAATAAATCCCTGTTGAATGTTTTTATGGTGGACCTCACTTAAACTTTAACATTTAAGATGCTGAGCCCTACAGACTGGCATGGAGTTGTTTTAAGTCTAACTAGGTTCACCTGAGCAGCCAGAAGTCACTGATTTGAGCTCGACATCTTTTGTTTTACATAAACTCAGCCTTTAAAGCTTTTTCAGAGCCTCAGATCACAGAGGTGTCTCTGTAGTCAACTATCTCCATTAACATGGAGGCTGGAGCTCTTCAGCTTTGATACTGACATTAAAGATTAACAGCACTAGTGAAGCCGCTGACCCAGGTACTGATGCCGTGTCCCGCTCCAAATGAAATCTACCCGGGGCTTTGCAACATAAACAACTCACTTGTTGGTGTTGTGCAGCAGAGCCACAGGTGGGCTGAGCTGTTTGAAGCCATTAACTGCTGATGTAGCGAGCGCTGAAGTTCTTGTTTGGCACAGCAGTAATAATCATTATAATGATGGGGGTAATTTATAGAGCTGGGTGTGAGATGCTGGAGAAAATACAGGTCTCTGTTACAGTCAGGCAGAGAGCAGCTGTGATATTTTTCCTCCTCCTCCCTGACGGCTGCGATGATACAATCCATGTTGCTCTGCTGGGTTGAGCTGGACTTTCTTTGGGTTTTCACTCTGTACTAAGTAGAAAGAAAATCACCTGAAACTTTACCTTACTAGACGATTCTAAGAATAAAAAATAATTAAAAACCTACAAAGTTCAAACAGGAAATATTTTACAGAAAATGATTTGTGCAAAAAGCTGAAATAATCCCTGCACTAAAATAAATTCAGCTAAAACTGTCTGTTCGTCCATCAGTACATCCATCCTTACGTCCGTCCATCCAGATGTTCCTCCGTCTGTCAGGTTATTCATTTATTAATCCAACCGTCTGGTCTATCCATCTGTTCTCCCATCCTTTAAACTGCCCATCCATCCTCTACCAATCGATCTATCCATCCCTCCATATGTTAAATTATCTTTCCTTCCGTCCATCTTTCCAGCCAGCCTTTCCTTCCTTCCTTCCTTCGTCCCTCCATCCTCTTGGAAATAAATCCAAAAGGGGAACTCTAACATCTCTCTATAGAGATTCCACTTTTCCTTGAGGTGTGGACCAGTTGCAGAGCAGTTCCTCCTTCTGTCTCCCTCCCCTTTCTCCCCTGTTAACCCGTCAACTCATCTGGAGCGATTCTGAGTCATTTCTGAACCAGCTATAAACTCTAATCTCCCCTGGGGTTGAGTCTTTTTTGCTTCAGAGAAGCAGCAACCCCACTCTGTGCCTTTGGAAGAAGCTCATCTGAACTCATGGTATTTGCATTTTAAGGGTTGGACAGAGACCAGCTTCACCTTTCCGCTCTGGTCCTTTATCTGCATCACTGCACAGTCCAAGCTGGTTTGGTCAATCTATCCTCATTCATTCATAAGAGACGGAGATACTGAAACTCCTCCATTTAAAGGCAGTAACAGTTTCCCAACCTGAGGGAGGTAATCCATGCTTCTCTGCCTGAGGACCATGACCTCTGACCTGCAGGTCATAGCTGCCCTTATCAGGCACCTTATTGTGAGGGCGGGGGTTTCTAGAGCCCCTTTACAAAACAGGCCAGGTGTGTCGGGTCTGTTTTTCTTTCACCATAAAAACAAACAATTTTCAGTTCATTTTAAAAACTTGATCCATCTGTTCTTATTGTGATTCTAATGTTTTTTTTTTAATAAGATTTTCTTTGACTGCAGGAACTCACCATGCTCCTGCTGTGGATTTCCATGCTGTCAGCTTCTTCCAACAGTGAGTTCCCTTTTCCAAATGCTTCATCACTGAGCTTTAAAAATGCTGTTCTCTGTCTTCCACGGTGGTTTCATTTATTTGTGTAATTACACCAATTACACAATGATTTATCAATTAACAGCTGATGTGTTAAATGTTGCATGCATGAATTAAATCAGTCCATTTTTTCTGCAGCGCTTTCTGGCAGCTCCGTCTTCTGTCCGGACCCAGAGGACAGCAGCCTGAACGCAGGTCACGTAATTGGTGAGAGGTTTAAGGCATCTTAACGGTCTCCACACAGGCTGCTTGGATTCATTCTAAATAATGACTCAAGCTAAAGGTTGCTGGTTCATTGGGTCGAGAGGATGAGTCAACATGTGATGCTGGATCAAAGCCTGCAGGGAGCAAACTGTTTTCTTTCGGGACTTTAATCTAGAATAATTTTGTTTAATTAGCTGATATTTACTTGTGTGAAGCAAATGCTATTTTATTTTATAGCAAGAGAAGTACATTTTTGAAGAAATGATTACAAAGGTCATCAATTCCTGAAGAGCCTTCATGTTCTGCTGGTTTTTTCCAGAGCAGCTGTGGAGATTCGTAGCTCACTTTTGAAATTTAAAACAATTTGAAGCACCGTTCATTTAAAGGCTTTAGTCCCTTTCACAATTATTGGCACCCCTGGAAAAGACTTTATATCTGTAGAAAAATGATACACAGAGAAAAAGGTTCAGTTGTACTATTTCTGCAGATGTTGTTAAAGTTTTGTTGGTCATTCTGCTGAATTAGTTTGAGTTTTATGCCAGAGGTCACCCAGATTTTTATTTAAAATTTCCTTGTATTTTAAACTTCTCAATGCCATGCAGTCTAACAAGGTTCCCAAGGCTTTTAGAAGAGCCAGAGGCCCACAGCATCACTCAATCTCCACCGTGCTCAACAGTGGTCACTAGATTTTCACAGCAAATCCACCTATAGTGTTTGTTGCTGAAAATATAAGTCTCATCATACCGAAGCTCATAGTTCCAGTTGAAATCCCAGTGGAGTTTAGCAAACTCCTCTTGTTTACATTTGTGATGGTAGGACAGCTGAGGCTTTTTCTTGACACGCCACAACTAGCTGGCATGCAGATACAGTCTAACGGTTGCAGGGGAGCTGTGTTGATCCTCCCCCAACCTTTGCTGCAGCTCTCGGTGGGTTTTGGAGACGGTTCTCCTTACAATCATCACTGTGTGGGGGTCCTCGTTCAGTCTTATGTGTCCCAGTTCCAGCTGTTTTTTTTATTATTGCACTAACTGCAGATAGGTTTAGGCCATGAACTATTTTCTTGTAGCCATTTCCTGAATCATGTTCAACATAAATCTGCCTTGCTTAAACAGCATGTTCACTTGTCTTTCCCATTTTGAACACGTCACATCATGTTTATAACCCAGGGAATCAGAAAGTCATGGATTACTTATTAAAAGTTTTGTGACACTTCTGCATTAATGTATAAAAGTAAAGTAAGGTCTTAAAAATGCTTTATTTGGATTTATTTTGATAGGACTCGTCAGTGCTAAACGTTTTGCCACCAGTGATGTTTTTTTTAAGAAAAAATATTTGGGTATTTTTTCCCCTCTAAATAAATGTTCTCAAATTAAAGGTCTGAATTTACAATTTTTTCATTGTGAGATGCTGCCGCTGCAATAACAGATGAATTTACCTTAATTCTTCTTCTTCTTCTTTAACAGGGGGGCGAATAAGGGTGGAGGGTGCTGTATATATTGATCCAATGTAAAGTCATCCAGACAGACTAATACGACTTATTAAGGATAATATTTTGTGGTACTAATATCAGCAGAGATCCGAAAACATTACATTTGATTGAAATCAGGCAACCAACCTGCTTGTGTGAGGGAGACCTCAGGAAGCAACTGGATGAATAACATAAAGCAATGAAAGCTCCTTTCACAGGGAAATCTGTGGCCAGCAGAAAGATTTTACAGGACGAAGCTTTAATTGCACACAAAGCTGCTTTAGTTACATGACACAGGAAGATGTAATAAAGCTCTTTTGAAGCACAATTAACTTTCAAACTATTTGTAGCCTAATTTGTCTTACTGTAAGAAACCAAACTAATAATTAGTAGTTAAAGCAGCTGATTTTTTTTGTAGGATTGAATGTAATAATCCATCAGCTCCTTAATTCCTCACAGCCAGATGTTTTTCTTTGCACAACTGTTTGTTCAGTTGTTCACATCCTTATTGACTGATTCACAATCTGATGTTCTGAGGCTCCTGTAGTCCTAGTCGGCTCTGTGCACCGAGGCATGGCCCTCATCTTCTGCCCTGCATGGACTATCCTCCTCTCTGAACCAGCCGATAGGATCATCTATGATTAAATGTCTCTGTTTCAGCTATGAGACAAATAAAATACCTATTAAAGGTTAGTTTTCATACAACCGACTCCATCTTCTTCTGCTGTCAGATTGTCTGGGCCCGCGGTTCACCTGGCTCCACGCCGTCTTCGATAATTTCCCCTCGCTGCTGAGCTTTGTGTCCAAGCTGCAGTGTGCATCAGGGGTTTGTCCTCGGGACTTGGAGGATTACGGCTGCTCCTGCAGATATGTGGCGTCTGGGAATCCTGTGGGCCCTCTGGACACGTAAGGAAAGCCCAGATTAACTCAAATTGGTTCTCAAATCCACACAACGTATTATTCATTAAGGATAGAAGAGAAGCTGTACATTTTGCTGCTCATTTTGGAGCTAAAGAGGAAATGTTGTTTTTCTGCTAAATATATTTTCTCTTCTTTGACTTTATTGCTGGTTCATGTTAAATATTACATTTTTTGCTGGTTATTTCCCTGCAGCTGCTGTGCAACTCACAGACAGTGTTACCAGAATGCTGCCCCCTGCAGGCGACAGATGCCTCTGCCTCCTTATAACCTGACCTGCTCTGCAGCAAGCAGCAGCTGTGGTGAGTCTCAGACTGATTGCTGTTCCTGGAGACCCTTCCTGAGGATGTGGATTTATGGGTCCCTCCTTCTCCTGCAGATATTGGTGACCTGTGTCAGCAGATGCTTTGTGAATGTGACCGAGCTGCCATCGACTGCCTGGCTCAGAGCCCCTACAACTGGACTCTGAGGGGCCTCACAGATTCGTTTTGCTCTGCTGGAAACTCAACAGGTGGTTTTTACCTGCAGGTCTTTTTCTTACGCTAAAAACATTAGTTGTCTTCTCGGTTTTACAGTTAACTGTTGAGATAATTAAACAATCAAACATTTTAAATGTATAATTTAAAAAAAAGAAGAAATAGGCACACAAGTTTGAGTCTATTATTGATGTTCTCTAAATCACACAGGCTCAGAAATATACATACACCTCTGCTAATGTTTGGTTGAATATCTCACCTGACCTTATATTAGAGCACTTCTTGTTGGTAAAACTGCTAAAGCTTATTGAAATTTGATCTCCTGCAAGAGACTCGGCTTTTAAACATATTCCCCCGACTGTCAGTCGGTTGAGGTTGGGGCCCTTGGTGACCTGCTTTATTCATCCCAAAACCAGTTTGGATCTGTGTTTGAGATCATTGTCCTTATGGACTCTCAGCTGGACCGAAGTTCCAACCTTCTAGCTGTTGATTTGAGCTGAAAGTGAAGAATTTATAGGTATTTTTTAAACTCCTTACAGCTTGAACTTATTTAAATACGAATAATTTTGCTGTTAAGCCGAGTAGTGATAAGGAGTAGTAGTGACGACTATTAAACTGAGTAGTCGTGATAACAATTTGATTATAACACAATACTATACATATTTGGATTTAAATATATGGTTTACAAATTAGCTGAATTCGGCATAAGTAGACACGACACTAACCGTTAGATGGCAGCAAAGTGCTCCCAATGCGGCCCTCGGTAGGTGGAGAATATGCATCACCTGACATTCGTGGGAAATAATACACCACTTTGGCTGCATCAAGACCAGTAAGAGTTTGGATAAAATCACAATAAATCCAGAAGAGGTAAAGTGAAATGGCTCCAGAGCATGATGCTGCCACTGCTTTGCTTTATAGTGGTACAGTGTTCTTACGTTTGAAAGCCTCCCCTTGATTTATCTGACCATCAAACTTTCCTCCAGAAGGGATTTGGGTTCTCCAAGTGGGCGGCTGCAGGTTTCAGTCCAGCTTGAAGGTGCAGACGTCTGGTCAGCATCCTCTCAGTCGATGTTGATGTAAGCCTGGTGTATCTGTGGACGAAAAACTGGTGGTCCAGAAGTTCCCAGTTCATGGCATTCCTGATCAGTTTGGGTCTTAGACTCTTTACTGTGTTCTGAATATGGGTCAGTCCATTGAGTAGTCATAAAAAAAATCCTTTTCATGCTGCAAAGAGAAACTAGCAGCTGCTTTCAACTTTGTTTTGTGAGTGTTTGAAGATATGTGAGGATGTAAAGTTCTGACTGCAGCTTTATGTAGACTGAGAACAGATCATTGGTGCTGATCTTTCAATAAAGGACACATTTTTCAGCTAGATTCTGGTTCTGTTAATTGCAGCAGTGTTTCAGCAGCACCTCGACTAATTATCTTCTTCCTCTCTGCCTGATCAGGGTTAGAGACTATTGGCAGCTGGGATCTCTAATTAGTTTGGTTCTCGTTTCGGTTTGTTCGGAGGTACCATGGTGGAGGCCGTTGAGGTCTTCAATAGACCAGGTGAGTCTCAGAGAGGACGTAGTCCCCACGCCAGGCGCGCCACTTGTCTTTGGACAGTGCGTCACGTTTGGAGAAGGTCAGCGGAGCCGGATCGCAGGAAATGGTTGATTCACACCTCAGCCAATTAAAACAATGACCTCCTGGTGTTTAATCCTGCAGCTTCCTGCCCACGTTAATCTGGGAACAGAAAAATCATTGATTTCACAGAACAGCTTTGATCTACAAGTGTCTAAATATAGCTGTAGGAAGAGGCTGAGCTACTCTCAGTGTGAGAGGAGCAGGAGAAGTAGAAGTGGAGGTTATTAAGAAGTCAACTTCAGAGAAAAGTTAGTGAAGCCTCCTGGAGGTCTTTAAGATGCTTCAAACTGAGTTTTTCTCTTTGCAGGATGCTGGTGTCAGTATTCAAACGTCCTCAATTTGAACCGACCCCAGTACTTGGTTATTGTTGCATGTCTGAAGGACAACCTGTTGGGTGTTTTTATGTAACTGTCCTCGTCCTTCCTCTTTCCAGATGTTCTCACAGCAGCAAACGACTCTGCAGCAGACGGGCTCTCCAACTCCTCCCTGCTGTCTGCAGGTAAAGATCCAATTTTCAGGTTTATAACAGAACATTTTCTGACCCTTTATTCTTTGAATAGGGAATAATGAAGGACTCTGTTTGAATGCCTCATAAATCCACCACATCCAGACAAGCTGAGCTCCTTATAATAAACCTGACAGATCCATCTGTAATATTTTACTTTAGTAACAGTTTAACATCAGTTTTGTACAGATGTATTATGTATATTAATGTAAAACAGACATCATTACTCCCCATGTTGTAGTATTAAATAGGAAAAAATAAGTGAAAACATATAAATTAAATTAAATTAAAATGACTTCAGGAAATCACAGGTTTAAAGGGTATCTTTCTAGAACCTATTTTCAGAAACTAACATGGCACGTTGTACCAGTTAAAGTATATTATACTACAGGTTACTCCTCACAATGTGCAGGTAATTTTTTTTTGGAAAGGACATCTTTTTTAAATCTTAGTTCCTTCCTGATCGTCGGGGTAATTATTGATACCTACAGGCTACTTTGTAGAATTTACTAACAGAGATCTTTTCTCTGGAAAAGTCGTGTCCATAACAGACATGCCATCATCACTGTTGGAATAATTGTATATAGATTTATCTTCCAAAAACTACCAGAATTATGGTAGTTTTTGTAAATTACAGGTTGCGTACTTTTCAGAATATTTGTGTTGCTTCCTGGACCTAACTGGGTGCTTAAAAAACATTCAGGTTACTTTTTCAGATGTTTCAATTTACTTTCTGAGATATACAGGTTCCTTTAACGAACTTACAGGTTTTCTGAATTAAGAGTACTTTATGAGTACTTTATGAAAAAGGTTACCTTTACTTGTAGGCTATTTTTTACACTAAACAGGGTACTTTATTTAGCTTAAAGGTCACATTTTTAGAATTGACAGCTTGTTTCTAGAACTTCCCAAGCTTGCAAGGTTGTTTCCCAAAACTTTCAGGGAACTTTCTTGAGCTTACTGGGTACTAACTCGGGTAGGGTCAGGTCAGGCTCTGCTGTTTTACTAATGATAGAAATAAATTAAATAGGTCATTTCTGTTATTAATTTCAAAGGTGTTTTTGCTGAAATGGCTAATTCCAGCTCCAATGTATCTTGAATGTTACATAAACTAAACCAGGAGAGCTGGACCAGGTGATGATGGAAACTGTGGAAAACCGAAGTAATCTGGCTGGGATAAACGGCGAGCTCATCACCGGGCCACCAGAACCAAACATCCTCCTGACTCATCCTGGTACGGCCAGAGAGACCAGAGTTACATCACAGTCAATCCAACCAGTCTCTGCAGACATGAAACAAACTTAATCTGTGCAACACTTCTCATACAGATTTAAACACAAAACTTTTCCTCCTCTAAAGCTGCACTAAGCTATTTATTCTGTCTAAAAGATGCATTGAACATTTGCAGAATTTGACATTTGACATAATTTAAGCTTTATTAGAGTTTCTGTGGCTGTAAACATGTAAATTCTCTCTGAGCACATCGAAACACCACAGCAGGATATCTTGCTCAGCAGTAATCTGTGAGCTGATAGATGTGGTTTGTCCTGCAGAGGAGTTTCAGGAAGGCGCAGGAGAGGGAACCCAAGAGGAGATGAAAAACCAGAGTTTGATCTCTCAAGGTAACCGTTTATGTCTCCTGTTTTTTTTTAATTTCTCATGCTTCTGGAAAAATTGATATTTTTCCTGAGCTGCTTATTATTCCACTTGGAGCTGATGGTCCCACAGCTTTCATGGCACCAGAAATAATTTCTCAGCTGTTGACTCCAACTCAATGACTCACTTGGCTCAGACGTTTCCTGTCGCTGCATCTACAGATCTGAATGAGGCGGACGCAGAGGAAGCAGTCGAGTGGGAGGACGTAGCTGAAGATCAGATGACCCGCGGTCCTGCAGAAATCAGCCTCGGTGAGCCAGAAAAGCCAGTTTGTTTCGGTCCATGCAGCATAGAGGAACACGATGCTGTCTTTCTACATATACATCTTTATTTTGAAAGTCGCGTTTAATGATTCTAATAAGGAGCAGATATTCCTCAGGTGAAGTGTTCACCAAAGGTATTCTATGTCCTCCAGGTTTTGCTGTAGTAACATCGAAAAACATGTCGATGCAGAAGAGTTAGAAACTGTCAGAGATTAAATTAAAATGATTTAAATAGGAAATAAGTTAAAATTACACAAAAAGGTGCATTTTCAGAATCTGATCCACCTGATTTATTTTGTTTTAATTTGAAGCTAAAATGCAGGAGCTCAGGATGCTTTCTGTTGTACTCCTGCACAGGGGGTTAGATGTTTTGGGTTTATTTAGGAAGGAAAGTTTCTGCTGGACTTTCCTCACCAGGTGGTAGGTGCTAATGATCGATCTCAAGTTCTTTGTTGTATTGAGGCCTGAGATTTTAATGATGGGAACAACTTCCACCTCCTTCCCGTTTATACGGAGTTACGTGGGAGCTGCTGTTTTTCTGGCTCCCCAGAAATCCACAACAGTTTCCTTTGTTTTGAAGGTGCTCAGAACCAGATTGCCTTCTGAGCACCACCAAGCCAGATATTGAACTTCCTATTTGTATTTGTTCCCATCATTCCCTGTTTTCAGCCCTACCATAGTGATGCTGTCAGCAAACGTGACCCTAATGTTTGAGAGGTGAATGTATGAGTATGCGTTTGTCTGAAGCGTGAAGATGGAGGGACTGAGAACACAACCCTGAGGTGCTCCGATGTTCAGGATAAGGCTGGACAATGAACAGTTTCCTAATAAATGCATCTGGATTTTAAACATCTGAAACAAGGATACCACAACCAAAGATTGTTATTAAAACGTTCTGAATCTCTGCTGCAGATCCAGTTCAGTTTGTCCATGATGGAGAGACCTTAAACGAGCCGTCCTCCCCACGCAGCTCTGCCGGCGCAGATTACAGGGCGAGTCTGGTGGCGACCCAGATATCGCCTGCTGACAACGCACCGTCTGTTCTGACTACAACATCCCTGAGAACTACACCACCGGGTGAAGGTGCTTAACAATGTTATATTAAGAAAATATTAAAGCTGCTGCCAGAAAGCCAGAAATTAGACAAACTATGTAAATAATGTAGATTTATTGGTATGAAAATGAAATCAGGACAGAGAGTAGATGTCAGCAGACAGATAATACCTCTTCTATAAATTAGGCATTAACAGCAGGCATTATATGAGTTAAATGGGGGTTAACCGGGGGTTACATCCGGTTGGGTGATCATAATGTTTAGCTAGTATTGTTGTCGGATGCATCTTTGGGGGCTCCTCTGGGCAGAGGTGGGGAGTAACTAGTAAGATTTACTAGAGTAACTTTTTGAAAAGAATGTACTTTTTACTGAAGTAATAATAGTTTGAAGTACAAATAGTGGCTGCTGTAGTACTTCTCGTTACTTTGCTGAATGAAGAACAAACAGGTTTTGACCACCAAACCCAGACACACCTTTACAGTTTGTTACAGCGAGACTTTCAGTACGTTTACCAACTTCATTGTTATTTGTGAATATACAGTAAATACTATATAGTACATCAAACTGTTCTAACAAATATATTTTAGGATGCGTATTGGATTCATCTAAAAAAATTTGAAGCTTCATGTGGTAAAAAAAAAAACATTGATTTGGAAATATTTGTTTCTTCTGCCTGATTTCTTTGTAGATGTTATAAAATGTATATTTTTGTCTGTCTGATTATCATCATTTTAATTAGATGTTATGATCAGTTACTCAGTACTTGGATGACTACTTTTGACTTCTGCATGAGTAGTACTGCTACTCTACCCTCCTCTGGGTCTGGGTCTGTTGACCCTCACGGTTGGCTGCTCAGGTAACTGCCTGGTGACACCATCACCCCACTCTTCTGCCCTCTGGTGGCTGATCTCAGCATAACCGGCTCTGATCCACAATTACATCCAAATCGGACCTTTTCTCCTGTCGGTTTAAATCAGACTCTGTTTAACCCGTCTCAGAATTTACGGATCAAACACTAGCTTAAAATGATCTAAGATGTTTTCCTTTAACCAAACAAGGAGGTTTTAGACGCTTAAATGTGAACGAAGTGAAAAGACAAATATTTCATGAGTTTTCAGGGCCAAATGTGAACATTTTCTGCACCCTTCTGTTCTGTTGCACCCTCCGAATAGATCGTCTAAAACTTCCACAATCTTGGACAGAAATTGAATTCCATCCAAATTAGACGGTAATCTTTGCGCGCTGGTTCTGGTTTATAATTGTATTTAACTGCCAGCAACGTTTACCATTGGGAAGCTGAGATCATTGAGTAATATCGTTCCATCGCCATAATAGCAACTTTTAATGTTTAAATGCTTTAAAATACTCATTAAGTGCAGCAACACATTCATTTAATTAACAGCCGCTACATTTAATCCAGTTCATCATGAAAAGAACAGATTTTTATCCAAAATAACATTTTTATTCAAGACTAAGATGCTAAGTATCAGTATAGAAATGGGAAAAAGTGAGATTTATTTTCTCATGTTGGCTATTAACCATTTATTTCACCAAAACATTACTTACCTGCAGGTTTGGTTACCTTCAGAGTATCACTGATTTCAGCAAAACCCCAGATCAGCTCGAACATGGAGGAAGAGGAGGAAGAACATGAAGACAGCAGTGAGTAAATGCTGTTTTCTTACGGATCTGGATGACATGCTGAGATGTAGCTGAGTGGTGTCTGTTCCTTTTTCCAGATATTTATACTCCAACAACAACAAAGGTGAATGACAGGCAGCTTTCCCACCTGCAGATAATATTTTCTGTCTGTGGAATGATGGACCTCAGTTTGAAAACTAAAGTGCAGCAACAGTTATTGCTGATGTCTTTCAGTCTTGGCATCGTGTTAACACATATCAGTACGCTCCAGAACAGTAAAATGTCTCCTGCTTCTACAGAGCTGCTGTTCACTGTGATGAGGAGCAGTTAATGCATTTTATTAGCAGCACCTGGCTGCTGTTTCCCTCTATGGAGGCAGCAGGGGTGCGTCTAGTTTTCCCTTGAAGGTCTCAAGTCCGTTTTCAGTGATGTTTAGCAGCAGAGGAGCAACTTTGCAGCTTCATAAAAACATTTGCTGAGCTGCCAACGTATGTGCCACCGTTTCTCTGCCAGGTGGAAGACATGCAGCAGGTTAAGTGCCTATTTTCCTCCTGAGCGAGTCTGTAATGATACCCTGAGGCTCTGACAGACACCTCTCCACTTTGAAACAGCTGAGCTGGGAAAGCTGGAGCATCCTCTATAATGTGGGAGTTATCAAGCAAAGTGTATTAATATGCTTCTTCTAACAGTGTGTCTGTTTGAGGTGTGAGCTTTACATTAACTCCAGCAACACCTTCAGCTCCAGAGGAGCAAACTGTGGGAGATTTCAGAGGTCATCTGAGGGTTTCTTTATGAATGCTGTATTACACTGATTAACATGGGGATGTTTCTCCTCCGCTGGATGGTTGAGCTCAGCCTTAAAGATGCTGAAATAGAGATGCTGCTTCCCCGCATCGAGCGGAGGTGATTTGGACATCTGATTAGGGGCATGTCCCACTGGGAGGAGATCCTGGGGAAGACCAAGAACTCACTGGAAGGACAATATATGCCTTTGGGTCCCCTAGAATGAGCTGGAAGATGATGCTGGGGAGATGGGTTTTCTGGGTTTCCCTTCTGGACCTGTTGCCCAGGCAACCCGATTTCTGAGAAGCAGAATTCAGTGGGTGGGTGAAGACAAGTAAACAAGAAAAGGAGAACCTTCTGGTAGCAACACGTTTAAATGTTTGTGTCTCCAGTGTTTTATCTGAGAGACGACAGGATAAAATCATCCTTCAGTTCCAGTTATTAGAGGAAAAATAAGTTAATAATTACAGCTCGTCTCTGCTGCAGTGTACGGGAACATTTAGAGCATACGTTGTCTTTTTGCCAACCCAGTGAAAACTGGTAAATCTTTCATTTAGTTTGATATATAAAATATATGCCTAGTGTCCTTTTTCTCAAAAACTGCATGGATCGTTGGCATGGAAACCAGATAATCACACAGGAACAAGTCTGTGTTTAATCAAGTCAAAGTTTGTTTATAGAGCACCTTAAAGTTACTGTTGGTGTGCAGGGCGGCAACCTGAATAAATACAGAACAATTAAAGAAAGGTCAACTGAATAAAAAAAAACTACAGAATATCCTTTTTTTTTTTTTTACAAAAATAGAAATGAAGTAAATGTGAATAAATGATTTATTTTGGAAGTCGTTCTCAACCTAGAAGAAAAAAAATAAAACTAATTTAAAATGTCATTTTAATCTCTAATCTGCTGCAGGTGTGGAGCGTCTAATGCCCCCGACGACCACATCTTTATCCCCAACCGTCACCCAGACCAAACCAAAACGAAGCACAACGGCAGCTGTGAGATCTTCATCACTCACTGAAACACCTCTGTGTGAGGAGGAAGAGGAGGCCAACACCTCGCAGGAGGAAGATGGTACACATATTAAATAGAAAGTAGCTTACTGCTTCAGCCTAACCTGGTGGCTCAAAGGTTTAATACCCTTTCATTTATCTTGTCAGGTACAGTTGACAACCTCTGACCTTTAATGGTGGCCAGGGGAAACTCCAGCTCATAAATCACAATTTAAAGATGAATAAAGTAGATATTTAGACACAAAACACATAAAACTAGGACTAGATTACTTTTATGATTGTGCCTTAAATGTTTCCAGTCATGGAGTGAAAATGTCTGAGTTTATTCACTTCAAGAACAAAAGTTTGATCAACTGCAGGATGAATCTCCTCCAGATCAGAGGGAGGAGGAATCTGAGCTTCCAACAGCAAACTGAAGTTCTGCTTTGTTCTCAGAGGCGGATGCAGCTCAGAAGAGAACGGTGCCGTTCTTCGCCTGGTCTCTGCTGGAGTCCGTTGGCCTGACCGACATCCAGCAGCCGGACGGTAAAGGTAAGCTGGATCCGGGCTCGGTTCCCAGAGGTCTGATCTCAGGACATCACTGGTTGGCGAAATGCTTCTTCTGAGGTGAATGTTTCCTCCAATCAGAATGCAGCCACTCCTTCAGCGTTTACAGCAGCGACGGCCGAAGCCGGCGGGAGATGCCGGCGCTCGGGGAGATGCTGCGCTGCCTGACGGGACGATGTCCACATGAGTACGAGATGTACGGCTGCTACTGTGGACAGGAGGGAGGAGGACAACCTCTGGACCAGCTGGACAGGTCAGAACATCTTATTATTCATAAACATTAAACTCTCAGTCCTCATAATAGGTTTTTCTCAACTAAACCTGTAGAATAATTAGTGCCAAAATATATATAAAATTCACATTTTTACACTTTAACCGTTTACTTTTTTAAGATTTTGTAAGAAAATTACTGAATAAATAAAAGTAAAACTTGTGTACATACATTTTACAGAAAAATAAAAACCAATGCATAAAATAAAAGATGAACAGGGAAGTAAATATTAAATGTAAATAACAGAGTACAGTTACTTTGAAATATTCTTACTCTGATTTTGAGCTTATAAAATCCAAATGACTATTTTATTAAAATTAAATTCATTAAATAAAGATTTTCTCTGAGAAAAATAGATTTATGATTAATACAAGTTTAAAAATGATTCTTACATTACCAAACTTCTTGCAACTTATTTCATGTTTTCCTGAATTTATTTGCTTAAACTTTTTAAATTTTCTGGCTTTTTTTTTTTCTTCGGCTGTTTGAGGCACTCTTTTTATTCTGTTAAATGACCATGAATAAAATAATCTGTTTAATATCGAGCTCATGATGTAACTACAGTAACACCTCTACTTATTTAAGACTACTTTCCACATAACTCTGTTAAAGTTTCTCAAATACTTGAAGTATCCAGATCTGAGTATTTCCTGGCATCTCCTGATGTAGTCTGAAAGGATGTTTTCACTGCTCCTCAGATGTTGCTTCTTCCATCGCTGCTGTCTGAAACAGATCAGCTCGATGGGCTGCAGAGCGAACAGGAAGCTCAACGCTCACATTTCCTGCGAGAGCAGCAACAAACCGCGATGTGAGTGAGGACACACTGCTGCAGGACAGATCAAAACCGGTTTTACATTTCTTGCTTTAGAAGAAGACATGACTCTTGAATGGTAAAAATATCTGGAAACTCCGGAGATGGAGAAGGAATAAAAGGAAATCTGCATGTTCTACATCTGTTTTAATGGCTAATTGGGTTGAGCAGATCCAGACTGTCCAATAACTGAGTCCTCAGTAGCTTTTGTTTCACTTGTGTGACGAACTCACAGCTCATCAGCCCTGGATTAAGAAGCGTTTTAATGTAACTTTTAGATCATCTTGGACTCCCTGAGCTGGAAAAGCTGCCCTGTTACAACATATAATTAAAGGAATGTGACTTTAATTGGCCTTTGATGGGCTGTGAGAAAACAAAATAAAAAAGCTGCATAAAGAGTTTAAATCTGGTCCTTATTTTGATGGCGCCCCCTCTGGTTACATTTTTCTTTGCACTTTTCAGCATCAGTCCACTATCAGGTCCTGAAGTTAACCGCCAGTTAACCCTGGTTCTCAGGACCCAGCGCTCTACATGTTTCTCTGCTCCACAACACCTGATTGAAATGATTACATTCCCTCCTCTTAATGCCATCTAGCGCTGCAGACGAGACGAGACGCCTGTTAATCACCTGTCAGAGAAACACCTAAAACATGCAGGACAGTGGACCCTGAGGACCACTGCTAGTAAAAAACAGGAAATTAATGTTACTGGCTACTTTCAAGGAGGTTAAAAGGCTACTTTCCCAGAACCCATCAGCTGCCTTCAGAGATGTTTCTGTCATGTTCTTTCCCAAGCAAGTCTCCTTAGTGTTCCAGAAATACTCAGGTCCAGGTTAGGTGGCGGAGCTTTCAGACTCACTGCACTTTCAAGCCTTCTATTATTTATTAGTCAAATAGTCTGTTTCCTCGCACTCAAATCTTCGTTATTTATTTGCAAGTTTTGTGACCATTTTAACAATGTTTCTCTTGTTTAATTCATGTTTTTAAAGGCTATATAAATATTATAATTGAAACATTAATTGCATTCCTGCAACCCTGAAAATAAACCTTTAATGCCTTCTGCAGGTCAGGGCATCACAGTATGCGACAAACTGCAGTGTGTGTGCGATAAAACCACAGCAGAGTGCATGGCTGCAGCACACTTTAACCACAGCTTGCCATCGCAGCGGTGCCGTGGACCTGCGCCGCCCTGCCGCCGAGCCAGCCGACCCCCCAAACCTGTGAGAGTATCTCCACAGTCCAGTGAGGAGAGCCAACAGTCTGAGCATGAGACCAGTTCCTCTGCCCAACATCTAGACAGGTGCGCTACTGCATATAGCTGCATCTACCCTAAAAACCCTTGGAACCTGCAATAGTTTTAAAAATACACCTCAGCACAGGAGTACCTCAAGGCTGAGTGCTTGGTTCCCTTTTCTGTCCCACGTTAGAGGAATAAATTATCTTGTAGAACTATTTATTTAAAGGGTTTTTTTTATGTGTGAAAGAAGGGTTATATAGAGACATTACAAGCAGTTGGTGTTTTACCTGCAGTAAGTATATTTATTTCTACATTTCTTACCCTTTAGTGAGCAGTTGATCAAAAATCCAAACAGTCCCCTTCCTTATTGTGACTTTTATTCCCACTGAAATTATTTTCTGAGGGTAGCAATAATATTTACAAATCTGCATTGTACTTTTTGCCAATATTTTACCTGAACTAAGTTCAGCTGATTCTGAACAAAACTAGAGCTACTATGTAGCTCCAAAACAATTTGAGCTCAGCATAGTTGAACTTTATTTTAAATGCAGATTTAGAATATTTGGTGATTATCTTGCGATTTATTTTACATTTAATTTTACCATTTGCAGTGATCAAGACGTAATAAATGAGAAGTCAGATCCAACCGCTGGATCATCAGGTGCCAAGACCCCTCCTTCTCCTGCCTCCAGTGAGGAGACCAGGGAACCGCCGACGCTGAGTGTGATTCAGAATCAGGACTACCGACCAAACCAAGACCAACAAATGGCAGAACAAGTGGAGGAGAAGGAGGAAGAGGAGGAGGAAGTAGAGGAATATGAACGAGAGGAAGAGGAAGTAGAGGAATATGAACGAGATGAGGAGAAGCATGAAGAGGAGGAAGAATGAAACTAAACGGCAATATTTTGGGTCAGCGTTGTTTGAAACAGACCACAATGAAGATGTTGCAATTTAAATGCTTTAATAGAAACATTTTATTTGAATCTCTAACATTAAATTTCAACACATTCTGAGACACGTTATAAAGCGCCGAGGCTCTGCTGCAGCTCTGGTTCAGGAAATCTTATATGTGCGATGAGGGTGGTGGGGGGTTGTTTCTGGAGTAAGTGTTAACAAAAGGAGGAGATAGGAAACATGAAAGCCAATCCTGAAGCCGCTACCTGCTTGTTTAGGCTCAGGTTCGTGTCCAGAACAAAAACATTTCCAGAACCTGCAGAAGGAGCTGAGCCATGGCGCCATCTAGTGATCATAAATCATCACTGTTTAGAACAAATCTGAGTTTGAACATTTTATATTTGTGATGGTAAACAGAGACAAGACATTTATCTCTAACACTGCCACAAGAATACGAGCTGCTGCACCACAGGGGAACAAGTGAACAGTTTTGCTCTCGACATGTTGCAGATCGCAGTGGGAGAAATAAACAGGCCCCATCCGGGGAGGTGAGGAAACATCTTGTGTACAGCGTTCTAAAATAATCTATTATGTAATTAGAGATTTTCATTATCTTAATACGACCCACTGATCATTTAGAATAAAAATATTTCCAACCATCCATTCGTACCAAACGCATCTGTTTTGTGCTTCAGTACCGCGTTACAATGATCAAAGTGCACGAGCCGTTTGGCATCCGTCGACTCGGTTTGAAATGACTGAGCGAGGTGGTCCCTTTTCTTTCACGCAGCTCAGATTCATGCATCAATCTGCTCCACAGAACCTCTTCTCAGCATCTAATACTTTCATGTGCAAGAAAACAAAAACCTTTAATGGTTTGGGTTTTAACTTTGAGTTCAAGTATATTTTTTAAATCACTGTTAAAGCAGAACAGTTTTTCTGTGCTGGTGCTTTGATCTTGGTTTTGGTGAGAAGGTTTGGATCTTTGAGTCGATTTCTGACTAAATCACAGCCGACATCTTGGGGAAGAAAATAAACAGATACTCAATTTCTAGATTGCATCCAAGATCTAAAAAATACATTTCTATAACAACTCATTTCAACAGATAAAATAATTTCTACAATTGGAAACAAAAAACTATTTCTCGTGCAGGAATAACGGCTGACTGACCCGATTCAAACCCGAAACAAAGATGTAAACGACAACAAATGATGATTCAGCATTTTAAAATCTCTGCCAGGCAACAACTGAACCATGTGATGCATAAAATGTACAAAAATATATGATCTGCTGCTTTAATGACACATTCATCACGTTTTCCAGCATCTAAAACGAACGAGGCTCCCGTCGGCTGCTCGGATCGGATCCATCTAGCCCCTGAGAGGTCAGGTTTAGATGGATTTTGTTTCACAGCATGTTTATAGTTAGAGCTCCTCCTCAGGTGTTCAAAAGGAGGAATGAATGAATCATGCGGTTAGTTCAGACGAGCTCTGATTCAACGCTGGTGAGTCGAGATGAGACGTAACGCAGGGAAGGTCGGGAAAAACCTCTAATAAAGCCAGTATTCACGGGTTAAACGGCTCAGTTTGATTCATTCTGAATGCAGCGACTTTGGATCATGATCAGATTTCTGTACAGAAGCTGGTGCATCAACAGGAAGCTTCAAGAGATGATGGACCATCTCATGATTTTATGAGGCAACGAACAGGTTACGTGTTTCTACGCGCTTGTCAGCATCGGACTACGCTATCGGGTCGTGCAGGTTCTATTTACAACATCTGTTCCTTGATCTGAAGGTTTTCCGACTCCAATCTGAGCCATTTCACATCCAAACTGTGGGAATAACTCACATTCCAGAAACTACAAGTTACTTTCTTACAGTTTCCCCAGATTTTACCGTTTACCTATTGTACCTGTACAAAATTTATATTTTACAGGTAACTTGTGCATTTTTGGTTACTTTCAAAAATCTGTCCCTAAACTCAAAAGCTGCTTTCCAGTACTTTCTGGGATATTTTTCAAACTTTAGCACAAGTTTGAGGGTACAAACAGGGTACTTCTCAGAACCTCCAGGTTACTTTTGGTACACAATTATACCAGGAAAGTACATGGTTACATGTCCCCTGTCAATGCTGCCAAGTCCCTTTTAAATTCCCAACCACATTCCTGAAAAGCTCTAGGAGAGTAATCTGTACATTTGGGAAAAAAACTACTAGAACGTCAATAGCAAGTTCCTTAAAAGCACCCTGTAAGTTCTGAAGAGGAAAAAAAGGTTTCATGCAAGAACTGAGAAGGTAACCAGTAAAGTCAGAGAAAATTATGTTAACCTGTAATTTCTAGCAAAGTGCGGGCTGTATTAAGTATCGCTAACTTTGACCCTAACTTTTGTAAACTGTCTCTGTCTCAAACGTGGCGTCCAGCCGCGGTTTTTGAAGCCATGTTTGAACAGGATGGGAAGAAATACTTTAGGCACGTTTAATCTCGAGTCTAATTAAACATAGAAACGTGGTAACAGACTTAGCATTTCTTCGTGGAATAAGGGGTTTTGTGGTCACAGGTGGTATTGCACGCTAAGCAACTCCTATGATCTTTATTGTATAATTTATTTCCAACCCGTGGGCCTGCACTTGCCAGTCAGTGGTTCTTTATAAACTCTATCGTAATAGATGTTCTGCTGATTTTGGTATGTTGAGCATACAGGATAACTGCGTCGCCACAGTCTAGTTGTCATGTACAGTTTAGCTTCAACAGGCCCAGGCTGGTGATTAAAGACCTTTTCAGGTAGCAGGATGAGCTTGACTCGCAACAAAGCCACCAAGAAACATCCAAACCCAACAGTGAACAATTCAGCCCAGGTTCAGCTCTCAATATATCGGACCGTTGACTCCTGTCTGAACCAGGTGAAAGGAAGCACCGACCTGAACGGCAGCAGCAGGTTTTCCTCTCACACTGATCTCAGAGTGCTGATAACCATCTGTTTTACGGATCACAGCCTCTCATGCAGCCCGTCCAGAACACAACACAAACACTGCTCCACTTCTGCAAACTTAACTCCAACTTTGGGTTTGGTAGCTGGTCCAGTGATATTAATGCACCTTTGATTTAAAGGAAGTAGTGCAGAGTGACGAGTGACCCCAGCTCACCAGACCCTGGTGCAACCGTGACTAGAGTTAATTGGAAACAAACTCTTTGGTGGAAGATCAGCCTTCTTAAAACGTCCCAAACGGCTGTTTGGTCAGTAAATCTAAACCTGTATGGAGGGCAAACAAAATGTCTCATGTTGTATAACAGCTCCTTTCACATCAAACATTTCCTGCCAAGTAAATCCATGGATAGATTTTAGCAGTCAGCCAAACAAGTTTTTTTCTTTAAATTGTAATATACTGCCCCCTTTTGTTCATGTACTGACTTGCATGACGTTGGTATTTAGGTGGGAGAGCAGTGCGATACCAAGATTAAATGTTTTACATTTGCAAAACTAACATACTGTACACTGTTGGACAGAATGGCATAAAATACACCCAGAAGTGCAAAATAAAACCAGTTTCTTACTGAAGTTATTTCCATTTTATCCTTTTAGTGAATATGTGGCAGCCATTTTGGATTTTTAGGCCAAGGTTGCTGAAAGATCTGGATCTTTTGGTGTTGGCGGTTCTTGGATCTTTTCATTTCTGAGCTCTAGGCACGCAGTAAAATCCTGAAATACTGCCTCCTACTGTTGTTGAGATGAACTGCACTTTGAAAAGTAAATAAACCCTATTTTGAGGCTTTTAGCTAGTTGGTACCTTACTCTGCCCGATTATCTTCTAGTCAAAAATCCAACTCTGCAAAATGAAATTGTAGGAGTCACATTTATGTCTTGGACCTTCTAAAAGGTCCTAAAGTAAAATTTGAAAAGATGTTACTTTTTTTCATCTTCATCCTTAAGATTCGAATCTCAGTGAATTTTATACCTTTATTTGTCCAGTGGTGCTCATGCTTAAAAATATTTTTCAAATTGCAGTTCAGTCCATGGACACAGGGGGCAGTAAAATGTGGTAATGAAAAATGCTTTAGATATCATTGTTTACACCACCATAAACTGATGTCCCTGATGTCTCTTTGAAAAGATAATTTTCTAAATATTTGTACAAAAACATGAAAAAAGATATACAGCTTCCATATTTAGTTAAATTTCCTGTTAATTCAAGAATCAATGTGAAAAATGCAACTTTAGAAATTTTAACCCCCAAAGAGCTTCAGGAGTAAAAGTGTGATGCCTTTCACCAACCATGATCCTTCTAAACTGAACTGTGATTTTCTTCATGTTTTTTATACTGAGCAGGTATGAGAATTAGCTGACTCAGCAGTCATTTACGGGTAAATACAGGTGATACAGGTAGGACTAAACTCTGATCTATTATCCCCTCTACTGCTGTCTGAAGAAGCTGCAGTTTGTATTAATTTTCTAACAGAATAATGTTTTCTGGAGTTTATCTACTAGGCGTGAAGCGGTTTGCATTGTTCTGGATTTTGTTCGTGACTGTGTTTGGGTTCAGGCACGTGAGTCAGAGAGACAACATGCAGCCGGTCTGCCGATCCGATCTGCAGCTGATTTCATGTCTGCTGCATGTTTGCGTCTCTGATTGTGTCCCTGCCACCTCGGAGCCGGCTGATTGGAGGAGAAGCAGAGTGTGGAGGTTGCCTTTTTTGTTGTTCATCAACGTTTTGAGTTTGTAGCACGTGTGATGTCTTTGTTCAGTAGACGCACAGGTCCGGGAACTTCATCTCGTAGACGGGTACGGATGGATGCTGGGTGTGTCCCGCTGAGATGGAAACCACTCCGGACGGGCTGGGTGGAGGCCTGATGGGAAGCGATTAGGGAGAGAAAAGAGTAACTTTACTTTTTTATGGAAAACAGGATGAAAAATGGAGAGCTGAGATGGTTTAACTGGTGGCGCAGCTGGAGCAGAGTTACAGCTTCTAGAACTGACTCTTCATCAATATTTTGGTCTAAACAATTAAAATTCATTGTTGGAAATCCTGAGAACTGTAGCTGAATTTTCGCTCAAACAAGAAATGTCAGAACACTTTGTAAAGAAAGCACTGAAGAACACATTTAAACACAAACAAAGACCAAAATAAGATGAAGATGAAGGCGAGATGATGGACTCACCGGATGGTTAGTTCAAAGATCTGAGCCAGACGGTCGTGGAGCATGTTGGCCTGGTGGAGAAAAGCATTTCAGGTAAGGAAGAGATTTCAGTGATTCCCAAACGTTTTAGCAGAGACACAAATGTTTAGTCTGAAAGATTCAGTGTATGACCCGATTCTTCCTGAATTGTTGGAAGAAGTTGTTGCAGATGTTTTCATCCCACTTTCATTCAGTGTTCTTGGTGCAGAATCAGGTAGAAGCCCACTCTGGTTGGATGAGAAGGAACCCCACAGATGGATTGGATCAGGGGGCTTTACTCTTCACTGTGCTAATGTGTTCAAACCCAGCAGCTGCCAATGCCAAGCAAGCTCTGCAATGGTGGTGACTGGATTCTGGAGGTCCTCAAGCTTGCAGTTGAACCTCTCAGCTTGAGGTTCTTAATGATCCAAGAAACTTATCTCAGCTGCATTTTCCTGGATCTGATGTCATTTTGGTGTTAATGATGAGGGCAGCTTTTCTTTGAAGGTAAACATTGCTACAAGAAAACAATAACTTCAAGCCCATATGTCCTCTTTCATAGCAATTAATCTCCCGATTAGACAGAGAGGCTTCAGCTGGACTTAACCTCTGCTGTTGGAGCTGCTACAGTGTCATAAGATTAGCTGATCGATATGAGCGAAAACTAAAGCAAAGTTTGTTATAAAGTTAGTAAAACAACATTTGAGTTGCTGTTAAAACTTTTGTCCATCAGTACATCGTATTTATTTCCCACCTTTGACTCGCAGTGAGCAGCGATCTCCTCAAATGGAGCCTTCTGGAACTTCTCGATCACTTGACGCCTCTTCTCCCTCTCCTGCTCCTCCAAACCAGTCGTATCTAAAAGAAGAAACAAAGAACCTCAGATCACTTTTATGTGACAAGACAAATGTCACATTCAGACTAAATGAAAAACAGCGAAACAATGAAAAATGTAGAAGCGTTGACTGAGAAATGAGTTCAACCTTGTTGCTTTCAGAAGATTAATGAGGAAAAGCAGCAGCCAGGCACTGCTTAGATGCACTCATTAACTAATCATCATGTCTGTTAGCTGCTTTGGAGAGTACAGGTTTTACCAATACCAGGATAGAAAGAGATCAGCAATAACCTTAAAGAAGCAGCCAGTCAACCTGGGAAGGGTTATAAGATCATTTCCAAACTATTTGAAGTCCATCATTTCACAGACAGATTATTCCCAAGTGGAAAACATTTAGGACAGTTTCCAATCTTTCCAAGAGTGGCCTTCCCAGATAATTAACCCCATTGTCAGAGCATGCAATACTGAGAAATGACAAAAAGAAAACCTGAGAACCCAAGCACAGACTCTACAGATCTCAGTTAACAGGTTAAGGATTAAAGGTCATGATGGGAACACAATTATGGCTTGTTTGGAAGTGGTTGAAGGGGAAAACCTGGTAGCTTTATAATAAATATGGCAGCAAGAATTATGTTTACAAAGCTTCATCTGAATGTAGAGATGTTTGACCAGAACGAACAGCACCATACTGGGTGAAAACCAAAACTAGCATATCAGTACAAACTGTTGGGTTTATCACAATTCACAAACGAATTAAAGGCTGTAATTATTTTATTACTAAGATCACATGTGATAAAAGGAAGAACTAGTTTGCTGACAGAGAACTGGTTGATCTTACCGATGGCCTTCTTCAGGGTCTCAAATGTGATCTCCTCAGCCAACTCCGACTGCAGATACATGAAAAAACCCAAACGTGATTCTGTAGGAATTCTTCATTTCTAGCTGAATATTTAGGCTTTTAAAGACTGACTGGCAGAAATAAGCTAAAAACACCTTTATATCCTTTCATAAGTGACATTGAGTCATAAATGAAAATGAAGCGCACCCTATCTGGGAGGCTGTTGGACATGATGTCCACTTGGAGAGAGATGGTGTCCTCAAAACTCCTCCTCCTTTGCAGATGGTCTTCATCTGCAACAGCACAAAATTAAATGATTAATCTCTAGTTTAATTTTAAAACATCTTCTGACACATTGACCGAGGTAAAGATGTATCAAACAGAATTTGCATGACCATATATGGAGTGATGGAGTAATGAATTGTCTGGATGGCCCACTGGTATAAAGCTTTGACCTTTCAAATTGGAAAAAGTGACAACAGTCAGTACAAAACAATTTGCAGACATTTATAGATCTCGTTAAAGTAGTAACTCCTCTGCCTAATGTTCCTCCTGCATGTTTACCCACGATAACTACCTGCAGCAGCAACTTGTTTTCTTCCACCACCACAAGATGAGCCTCAGCTTTTTAGAGCAAAAAGACATTTGGTTGTGTGAAAATTAACGTCAGCCATACAGAGGTTGTGTGTTATGACCACCTATGCTCCCAGAATAACGTTTTAACAGCGGCATTACCGAAACACTCTCCCTGAATATGTGGAAAAGTGTTGACTTTTAGCTGCTTCCATTCACTGCTGCTCTGTTTTACATAAGCACTGCACGGGTTGGTGACTTAAACTGAGGCCGGAAATCAGAGTAAAAATGCTGGTCAGAACTGGAGCAGAAATGACAGCGTCTACCTGAATGCTGCCAGAACTTTAGATTTCCCTCCACAAACAGACCAGTCTCACCACAGAGATCGCTGGTCCGTTACATCTCCAAGCTACTGTTTAATCTGGCTTCAAGTCCTTTACATAAAACGATGAAATGCATGTTTTAAACAGAAGAAAAAATTAATAAATAATAAATATCTGAAATATGTCTTCAGAAATTAGTAAAAGTTTATGAAAATAAGTTGAACTTAAATATATAATCATTGAAATGGTTCAAAACATATCAACGAAAATTATGCAGGTAATTAGGACTTTCCGAGGAATTCACAGGAACCCATAAAACTGCAAATGTAGGGGTTTCCAGGAAGAAGAAATTCCGGTTTTATTATTTATAGCATTAATTCTCATACAGGTGTGATTTTATACAATTTATATTTTTGAGCAGAGTTTATCTCTCCTCCCAGATACAGAAACCCTTCGGACTCAGCTGCAACGCTCCGGTTTTCTACAAGGAACAAATGAGATTCTTTCTTCCGAGCCGGAAAATCTCCTGTGAGGTTTGGAAAGCCGCCTGGAGCTGCTGCTGTTTGTTCGTCTGCAGGAACGGATTAAAGTGCATCAGAGTTTGACCGTGGAGGGTCAGACGAGGTGTGAAAACACTGAGTGGCGGCGGCGCTTTATAATTAACTTTCTCCATGAGTCAGGGCGACCTTTGCGGAGAACTTGGAGCAGGAATGACTCAGCAGTCGGCACTGATGAGGAAACTCGTCCCAAAAGACGGGAGATTAAAGAAGAACAGAAAGCTGGGCTCTTACCTCGCTGCTGTACCTCTAACATTTGCTCTCTCTTATGTTTCATAAACTCTTCCAGAAGATTCAGTTAGTTTTTATTTTTATCTTGTAGACGAAATGAGACAAAAGCTTCTCAGACTGAAAGTCTAACAGCATTAATCACATCTTTTACTCTGTTTAAGGAGCAAACGAGAGAACAGAAAATGGTTTAAAAACCTGCCCAAATGCAAGCTCGCTTCTGACCACCAGGGGTCGCTACAGAGCAAATACCTGAGGCTGAGAACAACAGTTGAAATACACAGCAGATTGTTTTACTCCCTGCCTACGGTACTGACCATGTTACCGTTAGCACTGCACGATATACCGCGAATATACCATCATCGCAATATCAGTATGTGAAATATTTATATCACAAAGGACCGTTTGGAGTGTAATAATTGTTGGCTAATATACTGTTGTGTTATGAACTTGCTGAAGTAATATCTAGCCAGTTGGACAGAGTCTCAAAGCAGCAGATGTTCACACTAGATGCCAATGACAAACTGCCCTGAATGCTAAAGGTCACAGGGTAATGGAAGCACAGATGAGGACAAGAGGAAAGAAGAGGAAAGGCAAATATCGCAACTGATCGACATCGCAATATTATCGTCATCAAGACCTTCTAATATCGTGCAGCCCTAGTTACCATTCGACCCAAACTGTTGGTTCTGGCTAAAGCAACAAGAGAGGATGTGTCTTCATCAGTTTTTGGGGGGGTGGAGGTGTCTTGTGGGGGTGTGACCCAGTGGGGAGGGGATTCATGGTATTTATGTTCGGAGGCCTGTGTTCAATATCCGTGTCCTGGCTGGGGGGGGGTCCTTTGAGGAAATTCATGTTGGGGTTCATGGGGTTGAGATTGGAGTTCATTGGGGGGTTGGGACTGTGTGGTCCTGGGGAGGCTCTGGTTGGCTGGCTTGTTTGGACTGGGTGAACCATCCTTTATTTATTTATCAATTATTTTTCCTTTTCTGGGCCTGGTTCTTTCAGGTTTGGGAGGGGATGGCCCCAGTCTGGACTTGTGGCTTGGGTGGTCATCCTGCAGCCTGGGGGGCTGGTCACCCCTCTGGGGTATCGATACCTGGACCTGGGAGTATAGAGTGCATATGGGGGGTGCGCATGAATGTCCACTCTTGTATATCTTTACGCTGGGTGTGTGGGTGTGAGTGTTTTTATGTGTATGCATAAAAGGTGAGTGTAATTGTGACTGTGTGTGTCTGTTTTTCTGTCAGGCTAGGTCTTGGGCTGCCTCCTCTCTTGGATCATCCCCGGTGTCGAGGGCCGGGGTCGTCCCGTCTCACTCCTGATGGCTGCTTGGCAGGGCCTGGGCCCCCTGGCTCTGTTGGGCCTCTGCTGGGTCCATGGCTGGATCTGCTCTGGCATAGCAGACTGCCTAAGGACTCGTAGCTGCAGCTCCCTGGGCTTCTGCACTGTGGCAGCTGGGTGGTTTCCCTGGTCCTTTTCTCTGCTCTTCTCTGGGTACTCTGCTCTTCATTAGTACTGTGTACTTTTCGCTAATGTTGTTCTTCTCTATGTGTTACTGCAGGTGTAGAAGCAGTCTTCTATGGTGTTATCTTGTACTCTCTTCATCCTTTTGTCTCTATTTGTATCTCCTTTCCTTTCTAACTTTTTTCCCCAACTTCTCTCTCTCTGTTTTTTTTCCTTTTTGTTTCTGTTTCCATTACATTTGAAATTATGCCAAAGCAGTTTCTAATAAAGTTTATTTTATAAATATCAAGCAAAGCATTATAGCGTTAGCCGTAATGCTCCACTTGTGAAAGTAAAGTTGTTGGGCTTCTTCTTGGCACTTAGAGATCATTTCTGAGTGCTACTCTGCCAGACAGGAGACATTAAAAGATAAAGAATATAAATAAAGCAACAAGAGAACAGATGCCAACTGTTGTTTTGCAGCACACAACCACGACAGGTTATTTTAGGGCAAGATTTCAGATTTGAATGCACCTTTTTCCACTTCCACCCCACAAAATGACAACTGCAGAACTACAACCCCACAGTTCAAAGGACCAATCAGCCTATTCTTTATCTTCATCATAACAATTATGGCAAAAAATACAACACTGATTATGACTTTTATTTGAGATTAACCTCTGGACATTACCAAAAGGCTCTGGCACCAGGGGCCTGCAGCCTTCTCAGTCCAAAGACCCATTTTTCCCCTCAGTGCAGCTAAATAAAGCTCTTTTAGAGCAGCAATGATACATGAACTTTTGAAAAAGTAAGAGGCATTGTGGAAGGTTCAAAGAGCCACTCGTAACCAGGAGCCAAAGGTTGCAGACCCCTGGTCTACACCTAGCATCTCATGACCCACAGTGAGGTCCAAACCCAGAGCCTGGGAACCATTTGGACCTGAAGGCTTTCAAGCTTTGGAAAGTGGTATTAAAATGTTAACTCTAAACTGAACTGAATGTAGATCACTACTGTCATGTTTCAACTCATGTGGTTAGTTTAGTGTCATGTTAGTAAACCAAAAAAATCACACAGGAACCAAACAGGAGCGGCTAATTTATTCTACTTTAAAATTAAAACACAGACTGGCACCAAACACACAAACTAGTGAACTATTAACAGATCAACCGCATCATGATATACTCACCACAGTGAGTCCAGACGCAAAGCAAGTAAAATGGTTCAACAAGTTATTAAAGTGTTTTAAACTCCGTCTCCAACTACATAAACAGCTTCTGTTCTGAGGAAAACTGAGAAAACGGACCTGGTCCGCTCAGTTTTCCTGATGGTTAGGGTGGGTTGGGATGTGAACAGCTGATCGGATCAACTAAAAACAAACCTTGGTACATTTATCTGATAAAATTCCTATTTCCTGTTTGAAGGTTTTTTATGTTCAACACAAAAATTAGTCCAAACACATCAGAGTTTGATGACCCAAAGTTCTCTGATCTTGGGCCTCTAACAGTGGATTCTTCCAGGTCATCCAGGTCGCTAAATCTTCAAGCCACTAAAGCCCAACTATAAATCGGATCATACACAAAGCTCACATTTAGAACCTGCTTTTCTTTGCACAAATAAACCAGAACTAGGACTGCAGAGCGTTAGGCTCAAAGAGTTCTACAGGGAGTTCCCGGCTGTGTACCGATGGAGGACCGAGCCAGAGCCTGGGGGTGACAATTATGTGGGCGGGGGCTGATCAGGCCGGCCAATCAGAACAGTCGAATCCTAAGGAGCAAGGAGGACTCTACAGGCTGATTTCTGGGGACTTTTTACAGCAAACTCAGGTTGCATATTACAGCAGGAAACTACATCTACAGAAATCTACTCCAGCTCTATCCAAGCCTTTTACCTCTGGATGTCTGCTTGCACCTGTGGAGGATTTTTCCTACGGTGTAAAGCACTGAACATGAACGCATGGCAGGAAGAACAGAGGGAAACCATTGGTAAGAGCAGAAATAAAGCCATTATTCCCAAGCTCCAAATCAACTTAACACTTAGATTTTTTTCTCATAGTACTTAATAAAAGCTTACTTATATCAATTTCACATTTTATATTTTGTCAAATGCTACATATTGATGTCTTTTGCATCATTTGAGACACTTTTCTACAGTCCATGATAAGTTGGTGCTTTACCAACAGTTGGTTAACCAGTTCAGGAGATGTTCCCAGAACTTACAGCGGACTTATGGGGATAATTATACTGGGGAATGTTAGAATTTGTAATGTTCATATTAACTTGGACGTACACTGTAAGTACCAGAAAAGTACTTGTAAAGTCTGGGCAAGTTTCAGACAAGACACTTTATTACTCCGTGTTATTTTTGTATTAACTTTGTAAAATAACTTTAAAGCCACAAAACTCTGCATAGCCGTTTGTTTGGTGCAGTAACTACACTTTGCATCGTACGTTTGTCACATTTGAACACTTTTGTTAAATGGTGTTAATATTAGAGCTGGATGCATCGTACCTGTGACCTGTGGAATATATGGGATGGACAACCTCTCCACGTTGTATCCTGGCCCTGCCAGACACTCTGCCATGTCGGCTGTTTGAAAATACAGCTGCCTGTCATGCTTGTCCAATGATTCAGGAAGACTGGAAAAACAGAAAAATATGTAAATAAGTCTGAATTACTAGATTGGATATTTGACTGGTTCTGATTCAGGTGGTAACAATTCCCCTTTGGTGATCCTGCATACCCCCAAATATTGCCTTTGGGAAATCTGTCGATTCAAGTCAAGATTCAATACTTTTCCACAGTAAAATTTCTAGATTTCCAGTTATTTTGGCCCATTTCCAATGTGAATGTTCTGCTTATAATGATAAGGCTTTAAATATTAAGTCTTCTTCCAGTCCAGGACGCTGCGGCCTGTCTTTTAACTGGGTTTAAGAAGTATGATCATACAACTCCTTTGACCTTGACCTTTAAATGTAAAACATGCAAACCCCACTGACTGAAACATAAGAGTTTTGTAATACTCTACTTTTTCCATGCTTATCCAGACTTGAAACTACTCGGCCCATGCTGGAAACCTGTCCTTCAGTATATCCCCATGGAAACCTCATCATGATGCAATCTTCTGTGAGCTCCATCAGGACTGTGACCAACCCCGGTGGGCGTCGTGCAAACAGTGCAGAGACACCCTCCTGAGACCAGGCTGTAGTTTTTAATGAACTTCATTGTTAACCTCATTTTACCATTTATCACGCAGCTGCATACTGGAAGGTTGTGTTTTCAATATGGCTGCTGCAAACCTCCACGTAAAGTAATTATAGCAGGTGGACAATGAATGCAGACACCTAACAGGACTCCATGTTGACAGTGTTTCTTTGGTACAAACATGGCAGTGCCGGCGAGATTTCAGATCATCTCCCAACAATCTGGCTACAAAGTAAATACTTACGGACACTTGTCTCTGAAGATGTGTTCAGGCAGGAGGTGCGGAGCACCCATGTTTCTCAGCTCAATTACCTGAAGAGGCAACAGCAGAAATCACCAAAATTATGACTTCAAAGATACTTTGGAGCAAAAGTAAAGCAGGAGGAACAGGGCAAGCAAGTGCCTGTGAGACTGTACAGGTCCTTCTCAAAATATTAGCATATTGTGATAAAGTTTATTATTTTCCATAATGTAAAGATGAAAATTTAACATTCATATATTTTAGATTCATTGCACACTAACTGAAATATTTCAGGTCTTTTATTGTCTTAATACGGATGATTTTGGCATACAGCTCATGAAAACCCAAAATTCCTATCTCACAAAATTAGCATATTTCATCCGACCAATAAAAGAAAAGTGTTTTTAATACAAAAAACATCAACCTTCAAATAATCATGTACAGTTATGCACTCAATACTTGGTCGGGAATCCTTTGGCAGAAATGACTGCTTCAATGCGGCGTGACATGGAGGCAATCAGCCTGTGGCACTGCTGAGGTCTTATGGAGGCCCAGGATGCTTCGATAGCGGCCTTTAGCTCATCCAGAGTGTTGGGTCTTGAGTCTCTCAACGTTCTCTTCACAATATCCCACAGATTCTCTATGGGGTTCAGGTCAGGAGAGTTGGCAGGCCAATTGAGCACAGTGATACCATGGTCAGTAAACCAGTTACCAGTGGTTTTGGCACTGTGAGCAGGTGCCAGGTCGTGCTGAAAAAGGAAATCTTCATCTCCATAAAGCTTTTCAGTAGATGGAAGCATGAAGTGCTCCAAAATCTCCTGATAGCTAGCTGCATTGACCCTGCCCTTGATAAAACACAGTGGACCAACACCAGCAGCTGACACGGCACCCCAGACCATCACTGACTGTGGGTACTTGACACTGGACTTCTGGCATTTTGGCATTTCCTTCTCCCCAGTCTTCCTCCAGACTCTGGCACCTTGATTTCTGAATGACATGCAGAATTTGCTTTCATCCGAAAAAAGTACTTTGGACCACTGAGCAACAGTCCAGTGCTGCTTCTCTGTAGCCCAGGTCAGGCGCTTCTGCCGCTGTTTCTGGTTCAAAAGTGGCTTGACCTGGGGAATGTGGCACCTGTAGCCCATTTCCTGCACACGCCTGTGCACGGTGGCTCTGGATGTTTCTACTCCAGACTCAGTCCACTGCTTCCGCAGGTCCCCCAAGGTCTGGAATCGGCCCTTCTCCACAATCTTCCTCAGGGTCCGGTCACCTCTTCTCGTTGTGCAGCGTTTTCTGCCACACTTTTTCCTTCCCACAGACTTCCCACTGAGGTGCCTTGATACAGCACTCTGGGAACAGCCTAATCGTTCAGAAATGTCTTTCTGTGTCTTACCCTCTTGCTTGAGGGTGTCAATAGTGGCCTTCTGGACAGCAGTCAGGTCGGCAGTCTTACCCATGATTGGGGTTTTGAGTGATGAACCAGGCTGGGAGTTTTAAAGGCCTCAGGAATCTTTTGCAGGTGTTTAGAGTTAACTCGTTGATTCAGATGATTAGGTTCATAGCTCGTTTAGAGACCCTTTTAATGATATGCTAATTTTGTGAGATAGGAATTTTGGGTTTTCATGAGCTGTATGCCAAAATCATCCGTATTAAGACAATAAAAGACCTGAAATATTTCAGTTAGTGTGCAATGAATCTAAAATATATGAATGTTAAATTTTCATCATGACATTATGGAAAATAATGAACTTTATCACAATATGCTAATATTTTGAGAAGGACCTGTACATTTAACCAGCAGTACGTTTGGTTGACGACGCACCTTACTGACGTGTTGACAGAACGGTGGGTTGGCAATCATCTGACTCAGGAAGTTGAGGTACGCTGCCACAAGCGCCATGATGCCGCAGCGGATAGACATCGGCATGTTCTCCTCGTTGTTTAGAGCCATCTCCTGCAGAAACCAGATACACAGAGGGATGGTTTTAGAGCACATCTTCAGGTTTGATGAGGCCACCAGGCCTTTCCATCACTGCCCTGCATGCCTTCATTTCTAAAATATGCAGACTGTGATCTCATACTGTCAGCAGAAGATTATCGTCTAGGCAACGACCCCAAGGCCACAGCTCAATCATTAGGAGCTGAATATGAAGCCCTGCAGCTGTTTCTCAGCAGGGTGATGCAACATTACATAAGGCATGATGTGAAGGTGGCTGGTCTGATTACACTCAGGGATATTAATGATACTTTCATCATCTGCTGATGTGTAAATACTTAAAATATTCAAATGTAAATGCTAATGTCAGGGTGGCGACATATAACAGCTTCAGTCAAGAAAAATAAATGAAAATATGTATTTTTTTTACTTGTCAGCAGCAAACAAAGAATGTTTTTTATTTCCCAGTGTCCCAGCTGTACCTGAATGCAGCATGAGCAGTTGTTGGGGAAAATGACCTCTGACATGCATTTTATATGTTGTATGGAGTTTGTGCTGATTGGATGCTACAGGTAGCAGTTTGGACTTGATTTTTCTCCAGAACCAGTTGACCAAATAGGCTACTCTCTCTCTGAACTTAGAGGCTACCTAACTGGAAACTACAGGCTACTCTCACAGGTCTCTACAGGTCACTTTTCTGGGACTTACAGGGTATTAGAGATCACTACAAAAAAGATTATTATGTTTAACCTGCAGGAAAGTTCTGGAAAGTACCCTGTAAGTGAAAGCTGTACAATAAATTGCTTCCTCCATCAGGTTAAAATTAAAATGCCTTTACCTGTAAAACCTGGGATCACTTTCCACTTCTGAGTCAGAATTTATTAGTTCTTAGACAGAGGAAACATTTGAATGTCTTTAAATCAGGCTTCGTACTTTTTAAAACCAGAGGTCCCTTCTATGACTGAAGGCTGCATCATGCATAAAAATTAATTAAAGCTTCAGTAAAAAATTTGCTTGAACTAGTTTGCATGTCATTCCATCCTGGTCCAAACTCTGTTGGTAAACATTTTATTTCTGTGTTTGAGAGCATTTCGTATCATCTACACTGTGTAGTGTTGCTAAAATCAGTTAGCCTGGTCAAAACAACTGGTTAGAAAATCACAATTTATTTCTAAATGTTCAGAGTTTGAACATCAGTGTCACCTGCAGAGCGATGGAGAGTCGGATCAGGTCGATGACCACTTCTTCATTGGCCAGCTCAATGGTCAGAATGGCCAGGGTGGTGAAGAGCAGCTCAAAGTTTTTGTGGACGTTGTCTTCCTCTTTGCAGCCCAGATAGACGTGACGGTAGAGCTGCTGACCGTGCTGAAAGGAAACAAGGGACAACGAAGGAAAGGATTAAGGAATGAAACATCTGATGAATTTTACCGCTGAAAATCACAGCTGAAAATCCGTGTAAAACGCAGTTTTTCTTCCTGAATCTGCTCTCCTCAACCTCTGCCTGACTGATATTCAGACACGTTTAAACCATATGTAACTGCTGCTTTTATTAAGCTATATGCAGGGTTCCGTCCCTCTTCCCTCACAACTTTCCCAACAAACTCAAATAACAGAATCCAGCCTTTTTAAAATCAATTCATAGACTGGAGTCCATTTATTCATCATATGTTAAACTTTGTTCCAGTTTCTGCACCGGTCCACCATGCTGTTTGCTTAAAATGAGGACACAGGAACACAGGACCTGAAGGACACTTTAAGATGTTTGTTCCAGTGAAAAAGCAGCAAGAGACCAAAGCAGAACCTCTGAAGACTCTGATCCAGGTCACTTTAAAATATTACAATAAGTTTTGTGGGAGAACAACACATCTGATTCAATACTTTCTGATTTCCATCCTCCATCGGCACAAATGAGGGAACAGACTATTTCCTGGAAGAACCAGTGGACTGACTGCCTGACGGCAGGATGCTGTTTGTGGGGCTGAACCAAACAAACTGGTGTGTTTGTGTTGGTGTTAATGAAGCATCACGTCTCCTGGTGGGATGATGCGTCTCATTAATAGCATTCTAATGGCTTTTGGACAGCAAAGAAGCTCTGTGACAGTGAATGATAACAGACATTAGGACCTGATCCACTGTATCTGATTAAGATTTTCAGTCAGCAGGTTGCTACATCTAATCAGTAGAACCCAACTAAAACATTTCAGACTCATGCAGACAACAGTTCAGACACGTTCCAAAGAAACGAGTCGAAGATCTTCTCAAGATGTTAGAATTTACTGCAACCATTTTATCTGCTGCAACTAAACAGAACATCTTCGTGTTTGGACTTGGGTCCGATTCCATAAACCGCCAAGAATAATGAACATCAGAACCTGAAGGGTTAAGCAAACCAACGCCTGCTTTTCCAAACAGATGACCCATTTAAAACATCTTAAACTTGCTGCTTCACAAAACCCTCAGCCTTCCAGAACACGACTGATCTGTCAATTTTCAGTCCAGTTTCAGGTGTTTTAGTCACCAATCATTCAGTGTTCAATGTGGACTTATTGACCCTGCTGTGAAGATAAAGACCTCAGCAGTGGATTGACTCTCTATAAACAGAGGGGGGGAATTAAATTAGTTTAGCTAAAAAAATTCGGAAGGTGAGAAAAAGATGAATCTGGTTAATTCTGACCCAGTTTAAAAATAATCTTCTGTGTCAAAAGCAGAGCTGATGGAGATCACACATCGACTATGAAATAACTGTGCCAGCGCGCCGCTCGGGCATTCAGGCGCTCCATGTGGAGGCTAATGGAAAGCGAAGGGCCAGCGAGTCCACATTCACCTCTAATGAGTTCCAGTTGGATTCCATTAAAGGCCGCTGGCAGCAGAGCAGAGCCGGCGCTGGTTCCAGTCCTGCAGTCACTCGCTCTCCAGGCTGCAGTTGGTGCGTGAACTACAGGTGAACAACTTCAATTGGCAGCATCTTTATGGGGAAGTCATGAGCTGAGGGATTATTCCAGGCTGGAATCCAGTTTAGAGGATCTGGTTCTGTCCTCAGTGTTCTTTCTGGAACAGGTAGAACTACACTTTCTCATACACTATTTGAAATGTTTTGATACATGAATCTAATTTAAATCTAACGTCTAATTTTCTGAGAGTCAACTAAATGTAAAAATACCGGATCTAAACACTGCAAAATTAAGTTACTACATTACCGGATCTGGGCTCCAAGGAACTTAGAAATGCACAATTTACCTTCAAAAGGAAATTGCAAACTTACTGATAATCTATCTCTACAACATAAAAACATAGTGGTTTATTTTCCCAGGAAGGTGTTACCTTTTCCCAGGAACATACAACCTTATGGGCTGCATTTCCAAGGAACTTATAAACCTAACTGTTACCTCCCCTGGTAATGTAGGGGTTACCTCACCCAAAAGTGAATTGATGTTTCCCTGGGAACTCACAGGCTTATAGGTTAACTTCAGTGGGAACTTTTATGCTAAATTTAGTGGGAACCTTTAGGTTACCTTCCCTAGGAACTTTCACATTTATTCCCTACCTTAATTAGGATTGAAGTATTTACTTTCCTCAGGAACTTACAGGATCCCTTTTAGGAGAGTGCTGCAAGTCTAAGCTTTTGATTTACCAGTTCATCAATGTTTCAACACTCAATGATGCTCAAGAGATGTGGCATCAGGACCAGAGGAACAAGATCCTGGCTGAAATTAGCTTCCTCTGTGAGTGCCTGTGAAAAATAGCTTGAAGTGAAAAGGTGACTCTTAAAAAATATTGATTTGTTTGGTTTTTACCTTTTTCATGAATGCAACATCTTGTTTAGAGATTTTCTCTCTTTTAATCTTCAGCGCTGCAACATTTGGGATAACTCTGCAAGAAGGAGAAAAACAGACCTCAGCTGTGAAAATGCTCTCTTAGAAAGCAGAAATAGGATGTGGATCGGCTAACTGCCTTGTTACCTGATGCCGCGTAGCTTGGCGCGGTTGTCATGGCGATCAATGATGTTGTGGAGGATCTCGAGGACCAGCTGCCTCAACTCGCTGTCCTCCATCAGCGAGATGGAAAAGAGCGGGTCCAGGAAGGGAGGAGGCAACGCAGCAGACATGGACTTCGACTTGAATCCAGAGGTTACCTGAGGAGGGAAAAGAGAGAGAGAGCCGAGTCATCAACAAGCAGGAGGCGTCTAGTCAGCTTAAAGGTTACGTTTACAAGCAGCAGAAATGGTCCAGATGTTAACTTTCGTGTCTTGAGTAACCACAACATGAGGATCAGTTTAAAAACCAAAGATTAATCTGATGTTTGAGATTTGATATCCGGCTGCAGGTGAGCTTCAGATTTCAGGCTTTGATTTCAGCAGCGATGAACAAACACTAACAGCAAAACTGATCTTCAGTTATATGCTGCTCTTCGCCCTCCCCATATTCCACCATAAATGCCCCGAGTAGCTTTTCCACTTCACAGCCAGAGAATCAGCTTTAACCTTCAAACAGAAGGGTAACCCTCAGCTATCTTTGTTTTAGCCCAACAGTCTGCAGTGTCCCCACAGTTTGCACACTACCACTGTTAAAACATATCATGACCGAAAACCCATTCCTGTCTGCTGCTCGGCCCCATCTGCAGCCTCAGGGCTATAAATACTCAAAACTTTCACCCTTCATCCAGCTGCAGCGAGAAGCAGGTGGCATCTAACTGAGGAAAGACGAGTATAGGTGTTGGGTGGGAGCTATCTGAGAGCGTGAATGAGGATGCCACATGAAAACGTGCACTGCAGCTGCTTTCAGAGGTGTTTGGATATCTGTGTGGACAAGGATGGATTTGGTTAAGTGTGTGTTGCACTGGCTTCTAGAGGCATGCATGGTTGCATCTCTGCATGGATAAGGATACAAAAAGGAACAATGTGCAATACAGCTGCTCTCTGATGTCTGTGTTTGCATCTCCGGGTGCTCATGCATGCAATTGGAAAAACGTTAGCTGCAGCAGCTTTTAGAGCCATGTGAGCTGGCATGACAGGCCAGATGAGATGCAGTGGGAAGAGAGTACGGTGCAGCGGCTGTCCGAGTCATGTGTGTTAGCACCTCTGCATGCACAAAGATGCAGCAGAAACAGTGTTTGCTACAGGAGCTTTCAGAAGTACGTGTGTTTTCATCTCAAAGCCTAAGGATGCAACACGCTATCTGCAGTAGCAGAAGTTCACACACATGCATCTCTGATTCTTCACAAGGTTGCAACATGGGGGAGTGTGTGCAGTCGCAGCTTGGTGTGTGTTAGCGTCTCAACTTGGTGACACCTGTTCCTCCTCATCTCGTGAGATGAGGCTCTCACTCTGGAGGAAGTAATGAAATGACTTCATGGAGACTTCAGGTGGTTATAACGACAAATAAAGACATTATGACAAAAAGCCCTTTTCATCAAGGTAATCGTAATCAAACAGGATTGAAACGCAGTGACATTAGATAAAAGTGAATACTCTGAGCTAAATATTGTCCAAATCTTTACATAAAGAGAATGAATTCATTTTTTCTTTCCAATGGGAAGTTAAATTTTGATAGAAAATGATGTAAAGAAAAGCCCTTAGTTTGCTATGAAAAATTACTTCATAAACAAAAAATATTCCTCACACTACATGCGCTGTTCTTTGTGGAAATGTTATAGATATATTGCATTAAAATGCCTAAGAAAAACTGCTAAAGCTGGCATTATTTAATCCCCCGAAAAAATGGGCCACAATAGAGCATCTGAATAGCCACAAGCGGCTCCGGAGCCACAGGTTCAGGCCCCCGGTCTAGAGCCGGGTGTTTATACCTTTAAAGGAAGAGTTACATCAATATTAAATGTAACATTTGTGTTTTCTTTGCATGTTGAAAAGATGATATGAATGATACCAAACAACACATGGATACACCGTGGTGCGATTTTCATGATATTTTGCACTAAATCAGAGGACAGATTCTCATATTTTAGTCTAATTTTACAGGATAGAGGAGGTGAAGGAAGAGGTCTCACCATGATGAGGGAGCTGAGCAGCATCGTCTGGATCCTCTTGGTTCCCTGATGCCTGAAGTCAAACATAACCAGTCAGTAACAGAGCTGCAGTAATGATTTCATCCAATATGAGATCCTCTCACTAGAAGACTCTTCTGGAAACAAAACTCCTTCTATATTTTCCTTTAATTATGATTTTGATACACTGTAGTGACACCAGGTCAATAACTCCAACAGGACCAATCTGAAGGTGGAAGAGAAAAGTTCCCCTGTGGTGATAAATAGTGCAACTCTGCACTGAAGTCGACAAGCAGCAGATTCAAACCTTTGCCCTGCAGCGGTAAAGGAAGAAAGCCTGTAATTCTGTGAGGAGGAAGAGGAGAATGACGTTCATTCGATTTGGGATTATGTTTCCTTGCTCTCCTGAGGCCTGATGGATTTAACTGCTTTTTCCTTTTTCCATCTCGGTGACCCGGGAGCAGAAAGCTCTGCGGGGCGTCCTGGAGGGGACGTGAGGGCAGATTAAGATTTTACTGTGAGTGTTTTTGTCCTCTGAACAACGCCGCTATGATCAACTGAGGGTCCAGAGCTACACGGTGAAGGTCTTCATGTGGCTGCAATCAGATGATCTGCAGTGAAGCACAACAATTTATCAGGAAAAAACATCTTCATCCACATTGTTCTGTCTGGTCACAGCAGCAGCAGGAGAATACAGGGGATCCATTAGTTTCTATTGGTCCAATTCAGCACCTGGTTTGGATCTTAGATAAACGAAACGGTTCAGGCAGAATAATAAACCTCATCTGAGGAGAGAATAAAAAGCCTCCAGACACATCCGACCATCAGACTCTAGACTGGGATGTAGGCGGACATCCATCAAATCTGGTTTTATTTCCTATTTCTGTCTGTTCTGTCAGAGTTTCCTTTGAGGTTCTTTGGTGGTGACCCAGAAACAAAATGAATAGCTGAGTGAAGTCAGGGTGGATCTGCTGGGTTCTGTAAAGCTTCTAGGATCTGTTCACTGCCTGACTCACACCCTGCATGGGAACCCGGGGCCCTGGGATATAATGGGAATGTGACTCACCCTATCTTAACTGTGTCCAAGGTGTGGCAGGGGGTCCCATACACTGGCACTTTACCCATGATGAACATCATGACTTCAGCTCGCTGGTAATCTGGAAGATTTCCACCAAAAAACCCTGCAGAAAGGAACAGAGAAGTGAGTCAGAGCTCCAACACTGCTGCTTAAAAACAGAGCGAGGAGGATGCTGCACCGATGGTCTGGATGATGGCGTTCTGGACGATCCGCTCATCGCTCTCTCTGCCACGGACGGACGAAGCGCTGCTGCTGGAGTTTCTCCTGGAGCTTTCACCCAGCTCGAAGTCCACGCTCATCCTCAGGTGCTTGAGCAGAGTGTTAAAGACCTCCAGCACCGTCGGACCTGCAGTCACACAGCAGCAGTTTAATAACAAAAGCAGCATTTGAACAGAAATACAGCCAGAAAAACACCTTGAACAGAATCAGCTTTATTGGCCAGGTTTGTGCTTATAAACAATTTGACTTTAGTTTCACGCGCTCACATCGAACAGACATGAATAATATATATAAAGTTTAGAGATAAATGAAGGATGACAAAGGATGAATGTACGGTCATGTACAGCCAATTGTTTATGAGGTAGTGATGGTGGAAAATATGTTTTGTTTTAGTTTTACAGCAGAGTAGCTGACTGTAAGGGGCTGTAAGGTGTTCAGAGAAACAGCCTACTAGGGTTCTGTTGCGCCACCTGAAGGTAAACGTTTAAACAGTTTCACTTTTTCACCAATTCCATCAGGAGGAGGAAACAATCTCCATTTTAAAGCAAGGTGGTGGAAGCATCCTGCTGTGGGATGTTTTCATCACCAAAGACTGTAGATGTGGTACAAAATAAAATCAATCTGACATATTTCAAGTTGATTTTATTCTCAACCTAATCTAAGTTTATTTTTTTACTTTATATGATGGTCTTACATGTTTTAAATCGTTTTATTGGTTCTTGTGCAGCAGTTTAAAGATGGTTGATGTGAATCAGATTGAATGATTTCTTCATTTCAGTCTGTTCCTGTTATTTTTAAACAGGTTATTAAAATCAGGATTTGGTTCAAAACTATAAAAAAAAAGGTAAATCTTAATCGACAAACTTACTTTTACTTTGAAAAGAAAATTAACTAACTAATTAAAAAACGTATTTCTCAAAAATAGACTGAAAGGACTATTTTCTACCCAGAGCAGAAAAACATGAAAGCTTTACTAAAATCTGAAGAAACTCCAGTTTATCAGGGATAACGGAGAAAATCTAAACTGGACAGCTGCGATCAGAGGGCACCGCACCAAGAATCATCATTTGGAAAGTTTATGTAATATTTTTGGTTTCGGCATAAGAAGAAGAACAGCCAGCAGGAATAAATACGGATCATTTTCCAATATGGTCATCAAAGTTCGCCTCAGCAGCAGAGGAACCTCAGAGAGCAGAAACCCCTGATGGGCTGTACTCAACTTCGTCTGGAATATTAAACTCTAATTCAATTAATCACAACTAATCACTGACAAACAAAACAATGTTTAATCAAAATCCAGGTGTAAACACTCAAATCAAGTATGTCAAGGAAGCGAACAAAGCTTCAGATTAGTGAATATTAGAGGATTTTTGTAAAAATGTGCAGCGATTACTTATTTTAATTTTTATACATAAAAAAAAAAGAAAATCACACATCCTCGTTTTATTATAGTACCTAGAGATGCACAATATATCTGAACGAACATCGTATCGACCGATGTTCGTTCAATTTGCAGCATATTGGTCCAATAGGTCAAACTTGGCTGGTATTTTAACCAGTGTTTATTTCCATCTTGTTGCAGTTAGAGAGAGTTTTCTGTTAAGTGAGTCTTCGGCCATAACAGCCATATTAATATTGGATATAGATATAGGCCCAGATTTTCATATTGGCAAATATCTGGTTGAACCCACGTTACAAACAACTGTCTGAACAACTCCCAGCTCTAACAGAAGGTAAAGCACATAGTTCCTAATCATCAGGGTGGTATTATGGGCTTTTCTAACACTGATGAGCAGGGTGTTTTTAAAATCATGACAAAACCAAAGTAAAAAAACGTGCTGAGTGGGAATAACTGTGCTTCAGTACTTTTGTAATGGCACCTCTGATTAGTTATGAGTTTCAGAGAAAATGATTCTGTTAAAATGATCCATTTACATCCCAGAATAATGGATGTAGAAACAAAAAGTGCTTGGTTCCGATAAGCAGTAGCGGTGCTTTGGTTCTTGGTGCTCAGATTTTAAGCAGTTATACCAGAATCCACATTTTCTAAAACCAAATTTAGCTTTGAAACAAACACACATCTGCAGCAAGCTGCAGAAAAGTACAGCCCACAGTAACAGCAGGCCTAATTTATTCTGTCACAGAAAGCAACACCTCAGATTAACATTTAGTCAGTGCTGACTGGTTCAACCCTGACTGCCTGGGGCCCCATGAGCCCTCAACGCTCTAAAAATGAGCTGCACTGGAAATCTTTCATAAACGGACAGACGTTTGCAGAATGTAAATCCTTCAAATGGACAAGCTGATTCTTCCAGAGTAAACACCACAATAAAAACATTTAACCTGAGGGAAAAGGTGTGATACTCACCTGGTTTTCTGAAATAAAAGACCAATCTACTGTAGAGACCTTGTTAACATCACCCTGCTGCTCTACGCACCACTATCAGCTACACTATCACAACACGACTATGATCTGCAGCTTCCCCCCCCCACTCTGGCTCTGGTTTAGAAAAACTAAAGAACAAGGAGTGACCAGAAGAAGAAACTTTACAATGAAAACCTTAAATGTACAAAATGTATTGTTTTGCTGTGCTATTTATTGTTGTTTTTGGCATTTTCTAAAAGTTTTGAATTAAAGAACACTTTAGAACCATTCTGGATGTTATTTTTGTCAAAGACAAACATCTTTAAAACTGTAAAATAAAAACAAACTATGTTTCTTAAGGATTTATTTAGAGCATCAGGTTCTTCTGTGCTTCTGGTCACTCACTGTTTTCTTAAACTACTCATGGATTCCTGCTGGGATTTAAAGGACCTCTTTAATATGAACCCAGCATCAACATACATAATTTCCTGCATTTTTTGTATTTAAAACAGAATATATGCTTTATTCATCAGAAACATTTATACAAAAACTGTATTTCAAATTTATTTTCATATAGCTTGAATTTGAGTCTGAAGTAAAAGCACTAAAAGGGTTTTAAATTGTAAAGCTCCGAACAAAACCGAAGACATAAAAATTGTGAAATGAAACAAATGGGATCTAGTTGAACAAAACAGACTGATTCTGATTGAAAACTTCAGTTAAGGGGAAAAAGTATCAGAAGAGAAGTCAGAAAAAGAAAACGGAGCAAACTTTAGACTCCAACTTCTCTAAAACTGGAGTTAGCGTTAGAAATGAACCAAATAAAGAACGCTAACCCTAACAGGTTGTATAGGCAGCCAAATGTTCTAAGTCCTGACAATGTATTTAGAGTTCAACATTTCCTTAGCTGAAGAAAAGTACCAGAAATCTCAATGCTAAATGTTCCTGTCGGATTATAGTACACACACTTATACCGGCGGAGAGCTGTTGGTTAGAGACGTGGAACAACTCATGGCCAACAGAATCACTGGAAACATGTTGCTGCCATGTAAATTTAGCAACAGACATTGCTCAACTAAATAAATAGTCACTGTATCGATCTCATATCTAAATATTTAGTAGAAAATACCTTACTGGGAAACATTCATCAGTGAATGTTGCCTGCATATGGAAATTAGATTGATTGTTAGCTCATCTATTAGCCCAGGTTTTAGTTCAGCAATAAGATCAACTGTTAGTTTGTTCATCTGTAAGCTTAGCGTTCAGCTCAATTCAAAAATCAGCTGTTAGTTTGAATCTCTGCTAGGTGGTTAGCTTAAATTGTAAGTTGAGTTTTTGTTTAGCAGTAACTTCAACTGCTTGCTTGCTTCTAAGGTCTGTTTAAGTCTATTTGTAGCTCGGTTGCTAGCTCAATTCTTAGCTCAAAGTTCAGTTTAGCTGTAAATTTGACTGTTATCTTGCTTTGTAGCTTGGCTGTTAATGCATTTGTTAGCTCAGATGATAATTTGACGTTTATCTTAGCTGTTGACTTGATTCTTCACTCATTTTGTAGCTGTAATCTTAGTTCAGCTCTAAACTCAACTATTAGCTCAATTTCTGGATTGGCTGTTCGCTTGAATTGTAACTCGGGTCTTAGGTTGATCTAAGCCAAATCATTTCTTAGCTTGGCTGTTGGCCCAATAGTCAGCTCAAACTCTTAGCTCGCCTGTTAGCTTGCTTGCTAGTTAACCTTTTAGCTTGCATCTTAGTTTAAGTCTTGCACTTCAACTGTTCTTAATTTAACTGAAGCTTGCCTGTTAGCTGCACTATCATGAGAAATCCTGATTCTCCAAACTAAGATGGTTCTGGCTGCTGTTAACAGATAGCTAATAACTACTCAACAAAAACCTTCCAAAACACAAAAAAATCCCTTTAAGATCAAACTTTTTTAACCGACTGACCATTTCCTAAACTAATTGTGGACTACTGTTCTTTAGTATTTAGTGTAAAGGTTTAAACAGTGGATTTGTAAAGCACCAGTTTGATAAAATGGAGGAAATAAGTTAACATTTAATTCTTTATGTCTTCGGTTTTGTTTCAAACAGGATAAAGTGTATGCAGCATCTATGACAGCTCTAATAATCCCAGGGTGCTTGTTAATGTCAGGCGAGGGAAAAAGCTGCAGACATCTTTAACCACAGGATATGTGTACTGTACCGAGCCACAGATTGGGAGGAGTCGGGTTTTCACTTTCAAAGTTGAACACGTCGCTTCCCTTGGACTCTTGGATCATTCCTGTCCACAAGGAATTTAGTTTAAAATTTTCCCAAACACACACAAACCAAAGGTTGACTGAAGCAGAAACGGTTACAAGTTTTTCTGAATAAATCAAAGTTTCTAATTATTTCTTCTGCTGGGAGATTTTCACCATCATTTAACAATAGAAACATTTAGTCAGGACAAATTAAAATGCTAATTTGTTTTCTGTTCATTTCTTTCTGTACTCAAGGTGACCACCTTCATGCTTCAGAAGTATAATTATCACATACATTAGCAGGAAATAAAAACAGAAGAGCAGATAGATTTGGTGAGGGATTAAAAAAAAACCTTTGATAATTTGATTTTTGTCCACAATCAGAATCAAGCTAAGACTGACTGAATATTGATGAATATTATAAAACAATCAAGCTTTTAGCTTCAAATTAAATTCCTCTGTTAAACTGAGTAATACATCTTAAGCTTTATACCTGGTAGTTTTAAGATCATCTCTTTGAAGAAATGAAAGACTTTATTTTTGCAAGTTTTCATCATAATTTGTTTCATTGCTGATTAACCAACCATTTATTTCGACACCTACGAAATGTAATTTTTTTAAAAGGGAAAAACAGCCTAATTTGCCATTTTCTTCTCCATCTGGCTGCAGTGAAGTGGCTTAATTGACTTTTTCTCTGCAGATTGAGGCATTTCTATTAACACTTCATGTGAACCGTGACATTTTCTCTGCCTGGCAACACACTGCAGCACATCTAAAAAAAAAAACACTCGTCTTTCAACTGATTTCAGCAGTGTGAGATTAATATTTTAAAAGGTCATCAAAGACGGCTGGCAAACAATCATCTTCATGATGGAACCAGAACATTTGCTGGACGCACCTACAGATCCTTTAGCAGCGATGGCCACCGTCTCCAGCAGGACTTGGACGATGCCGGCTCTGACCCGGGGTGTGCTCTTGTTGTGCGTGTCCAGGTGGTTCAGAACCTGCTGGATCACGTGGTGCGAGTGCTGAGCCTGGAAGAGTCAGAGAAAAATACAAACAAATACTGAACTGAATAAACTGAGCAATTTTCTAATTAATGGAGAAACTGTTTTTCATGGGTTTTATGTAATATTTTATTTGATAAAACTCTAAATTGTAAAGGTATACAGGTCCTTCTCAAAATATTAGCATATTGTGATAAAGTTCATTATTTTCCATAATGTCATGATGAAAATTTAACATTCATATATTTTAGATTCATTGCACACTAACTGAAATATTTCAGGTCTTTTATTGTCTTAATACAGATGATTGTGGCATACAGCTCATGAAAACCCAAAATTCCTATTTCACAAAATTAGCATATTTCATCCGACCAATAAAAGAAAAGTGTTTTTAATACAAAAAACGTCAACCTTCAAATAATCATGTACAGTTATGCACTCAATACTTGGTCAGGAATCCTTTTGCAGAAATGACTGCTTCAATGCGGCGTGGCATGGAGGCAATCAGCCTGTGGCACTGCTGAGGTCTTATGGAGGCCCAGGATGCTTCGATAGCGGCCTTTAGCTCATCCAGAGTGTTGGGTCTTGAGTCTCTCAACGTTCTCTTCACAATACCCCACAGATTCTCTATGGGGTTCAGGTCAGGAGAGTTGGCAGGCCAATTGAGCACAGTGATACCATGGTCAGTAAACCATTTACCAGTGGTTTTGGCACTGTGAGCAGGTGCCAGGTCGTGCTGAAAAATGAAATCTTCATCTCCATAAAGCTTTTCAGCAGATGGAAGCATGAAGTGCTCCAAAATCTCCTGATAGCTAGCTGCATTGACCCTGCCCTTGATAAAACACAGTGGACCAACACCAGCAGCTGACACGGCACCCCAGACCATCACTGACTGTGGGTACTTGACACTGGACTTCTGGCATTTTGGCATTTCCTTCTCCCCAGTCTTCCTCCAGACTCTGGCACCTTGATTTCTGAATGACATGCAGAATTTGCTTTCATCCGAAAAAAGTACTTTGGACCACTGAGCAACAGTCCAGTGCTGCTTCTCTGTAGCCCAGGTCTGGGGAATGCGGCACCTGTAGCCCATTTCCTGCACACACCTGTGCACGGTGGCTCTGGATGTTTCTACTCCAGACTCAGTCCACTGCTTCCGCAGGTCCCCCAAGGTCTGGAATCGGCCCTTCTCCACAATCTTCCTCAGGGTCCGGTCACCTCTTGTCGTTGTGCAGCGTTTTCTGCCACACTTTTTCCTTCCCACAGACTTCCCACTGAGGTGCCTTGATACAGCACTCTGGGAACAGCCTATTCTTTCAGAAATTTCTTTCTGTGTCTTACCCTCTTGCTTGAGGGTGTCAATAGTGGCCTTCTGGACAGCAGTCAGGTCGGCAGTCTTACCCATGATTGGGGTTTTGAGTGATGAACCAGGCTGGGAGTTTTAAAGGCCTCAGGAATCTTTTGCAGGTGTTTAGAGTTAACTCGTTGATTCAGATGATTAGGTTCATAGCTCGTTTAGAGACCCTTTTAATGATATGCTAATTTTGTGAGATAGGAATTTTAGGTTTTCATGAGCTGTATGCCAAAATCATCCGTATTAAGACAATAAAAGACCTGAAATATTTCAGTTAATGTGCAATGAATCTAAAATATATGAATGTTAAATTTTCATCATGACATTATGGAAAATAATGAACTTTATCACAATATGCTAATATTTTGAGAAGGACCTGTATTGTATACTGTGCTGTAAATGGTTCCTTTAAGTATCTAAATACTGCAAGATGTGGAGAATCAATTTCATCTTATGTTTCATCTAACCCTTACAACCTATATAATTCTGACCTTATATTTAATTTACACTATTTCTGCACAAACAAACACTAAAATAATGCAGCAGGTAATGGTGAACAATAAACAGACTAAAACAATTCAACAAACAGAGTAAAGCATTTAAGTAGCCAACATTTTGAGACTCTTTAGGTTTGTTATCTGTTGAATCATAAAGAATCCATTTCTTTCATTTGTTTATAAAAGCATTAACTTCTGACTGAGAAAATAGGTTCTTTTTTCTGTTTTCTCTCTCCAGTATCCAACCAGTGCCGTGCAGCAGGATCCCGTTGTTGCTGGAGGTCACCCTGTAAACTCCTTGTAAGCTCCACATCATTGCCGTTGGTTCACAGGCTCTTTTATTTGAGCAAGAAACACAATCTTTCCTGTTTATGGTTGTAATTCTACTCCAAAGCCAGAACATTTCTGACCTTACCACGTGCTATCGGTGTGTTTTACCCTGGGATCTCCGCATCTTCACAGATATAGGTATTGAGAACTAGATCTTTAGATTTTACTTCAGGAGGGATAAATTAGTGAGGTAGATTTTTCCAGGCAAATGTTCTGGAGCTTGGCGTTTCATGTTGGGATTCACACATGGAAAACCCTCTCCATTATTTTTCTGCTCGTTTCCTTCTTAAATTCAGCTTTAATTTGCAAACCAAATGTTTTGCAGCTTTTCTGTTCCTTCAGTTATGGATTGAAGAGGAAAGACTGTGAATAACCAGAAACCTCCATGACTCCACTTATCTATTGTTCAGGCTACAAAAAGCACTACTGGATCACAACCAGCGCCGGCTGCCATCAGAGACATTATAAAAGGTTAGACCTTGGTTGCTACAAAGGATTAACTGCGATCACTGGATGAGCTGACCCACAAGGAATGTAATTATCACATATATCTGATATTGTACAATCATTTTAGGATTGAGGAATGCCAACATTCAGAGCGCTGTTCAAAGTCATGTCTGAGCTGGTCGTGCTTCGTTAATCAAGGCCCTAACTGTGGCGTTTTTGGGTCAAATATTTCCTCTTTCTTGTCTCTAAGAGTGTGAGATTAAAAACTGCCATCCTGAGCCGTTTCCTCCTGCTGAGAGCCAAAAAAAAAAAAAAAAATCAATGTTTGTCTGTGATTGATTTCCTGCTGGGCGACGGCTCGAGTAACGGGCTCAAGGTGATGGCTTTAGAAACCAAACATTACGTTGGCTGCTGCTCTTTCTGAAAGCTGTGTGTGAAATGGATCTCAGAATATCATCAGCCTCCGTTTTAAAGATCGATTTCATCTTGGTAGAGGCAGAGAAATGCTGCAGTACCTCTGAAGGCAGAATCTTCGACATTGTTTCAGGAGGGTAAACATGGAGTTTTTTCTGTCACTTTCAGATCAAAGAGGCTCCTCACACTTGAGATGCAAATCTCCCACAACAAATCAAAGTGACAAACTCTGACATAAAGGACGCATGGATAAAAAACACAAACTACACTGCAAGAGCGTTCTCTAAAAGAGCAAAGACGAGGAGACCAGCACCCCCATGTTGGTCTTCTCCTCCAGGTTTGTCTTTATGCAACCGTTAAGTAGAACGATATTTACAATTATTGTGTCCAACATAGATGCATGAAAATATCCAGTTCTCTTAAGGTTACTAAAGACACATATTTAAGATTTAATTTCAAAACAAGAAGCTATGAACAGACTCCCTATGGTATCCTGCAGGGGTGCTAAACAGCTAAATAAGAGGAATGAATTATAACTTAACATATATCACATTCTTGCCATAGGTTTGTAGAACACTGTACAACGATTAAGTCTATGAGAAATTTAATCTACTTATAGTAATTATAAAATGTATAAATGGTGAATATGAATGATTTCTGTTAGTTTTACCATAGAATGTCTCCTAAATACATAAATTGCATATGTTCAATGGTATTCAAGTACATCAATTATTACCAATAATAATGATAAGAATGATAATAATAATAAAAATAATAAGTATAATGATCTTGTTTTTTGGCAGATTTTTACAAAGACGTTTAAAGAAAGAGGAGGAGGATAGCTGTGGTTCCAGCTGACTAACCACAACCTGTCGCTCCAGATATGAACCTCATGGGCTCCTCTACTAAGAGGAAGTGAATGCCGAATGCAGTGGAGGTTCTCAGGAAGCAGGATGGTTGACAGTTTATAATGTTCTAAAATACTATTCTGTTCATGTTGTTTGTGTTTTTATTATACATTCTCATAGAAACTTTTTTTTTTTTTATCAATGAACCATAAATGTTCTTTGATTTTCTACAGGAAAGAACATCCTATATCCTGCATTAAGACTCTGGGGTGAAATATTGAAGTATTTTAATAATGAATGCCATATAAAAGGTTTGCATAAATGTTACCTGGATGGAGTACATGATGATTCTGAAGCAGGACACCGCAAACTCATTGGGGTCCCACAGGTGGTGATGGTCCAGGTGACTGCAAAAGTCCAGAAATAAATCTCTTTAAAAAGACATTTTGGACTGATTTTAAGTATTAATACATCATGTTGTCAAGGTTTGATAAGATAAAGTGGCTTATTAGAGGGATGCATTATAAAAAATGTCCTTATTTTCCTTCCTTCTTGCTTGCTTTTTTTGAGGAGGGATGTGTTTGGTTGGTTGGCCCAAGTTTAATTCATCATTCACTTTTTAAGAAAGGATAGATTAAAAGATGTGATGTTTATTTTATCTGTTACTGAATGAAATAAAATGTAGTAAATAAAAAAAAACAGCTATTTTATTCCTAACTGTTGTGGCCAGAGTTTGCATCACACCTGTTAAAAACACAGGTTTCTGTGATAAATCATTAAAAAGCTGCAGAATAACTAATTACATGGAGGAAGAATGTTAGAAACAGAACGCTGTAACAACCGTTGAGTCAGTGTGCAACCCCTTAAACTAATACTTTATTACAGCATCTTCGGTTTCAGGAGTTACCTGGAGAGGGCTGGAGATAAGATAAGTCATCACAATCTGAGAGCTTTGGAAACTTTTGCAGGGCACAGTGGGAATATATTGCTGCTTTATGCTCAAAGACTCCTGCCAAAAAGACTTGATGCTGAACTTAAATCTTTTTCAGAGAGCAACCAGGTTGCACAACCTGGTTGTACAACCAGGTTGTGCAACCTGGTTGTACACATAAAACACAGTTTGGGTGGCTGTTGGGGGTAATTATACTGCTGGAAAACAACTGCTCCCAGGTTTCATCCACCTCTGGATAATAATGTTCTTTGTATATAGAACAGGAAAAATCATCTCAAGGATTTTTACCCAAATTAGTTTGATAGTTGAAGAGGTTTGAATCTCAGCAAGTCAAGAGTCGCATTCATTCATATTTTATGCCTTTGTTAAATCAAAGTGTGTGGTGTTGAACCAGGAAGACGCCTTTAACCTTTTGAGGGACGAAGCAATAAGAAAAGGTTTGTGTTTGTGCACAACAATAATAGATCCCAGAGCTATAATGATGCAGCCCAGCTGTTTAATGAAACTGTATTCTTCTGCAGAGATGGACAATAATAGTCTGATATAATAAGACAATGTAGGGGAGGACCAGTTTCACAAGCAGCAGATAAAATCAGTGCCATCCCACTGCTGCTCTCTGTGGGTATTCACAGGGAACCTGTTACTTCCACTCCAAGAGGGGGCTCAATTCTCTGAGCAGATGCTCCAGGTCAGAGCTTTAAAAATAAACTGTGTGGGTGCAGGAAGGAGATGTGAAGGATGGGTAGGTCCAGAAGGATACATTTAGTTCTGTCTGCAGGAACTGACCTGCAGCCTTCAGAGTAAACTCATCTATAGGAGGAACCTTTTATTATACAAATATTTATTTATATTGTTCTGCAAACACACAAAGCTGCAGGAAACATGTTGGATTAATCGGCAACAGGAACAAACAGCAACATTAACCTGCAAATGGGAAAGATTATACAAAACAGAAAACAATCATGTTAGTTTAGGAAATGCCTCATTCTCTCCATCAGGAACAAACATATATGTGTCAATAAGCTTTTATAAGAGGTAACACTGTTTAAAAAGATGTAGGCTCAAAGGAGTTAAATCCTACTGAGGTAACTGCCATTTATTTCTCTCTATTTATACAAAGAAAATAGTGTTATTTATAGAAAAAAAACTCTAAAGCTAAACGTTCTCAGAAAAAACAAACCAAGAGACACGTTAAACTTTTAGTAAATCCTATAAACACATTATTAACATGGAAGAAACCATTTTATGGAAACGATGCTTCATCACTTCATTTCACATGAATGAATATATTAATAAGAAATGAAAGAAAATAAAATTAAATGTTTTTTGGAAGGCTATGTGACATTTAGGAAATCATGTCTACAAATAAATGATGACATTACATAATAACCATTATTATTATTATTTTTTAAATAGCTAAGATTAAATATTTATTATCTGGAAAAAACATTGAAGGCACCAAAGAATCAAGCTGTGAGTAACTTTGTCACGTCAACATTGGTTACTGTAATATTTCTGCATATTTATAAGAGTTTTTATGCAAACATTGTGTTTTTGGGGATTCCTGTTAGTCCAAATCCTGCAGAGGTCACAGCTGTTCTGAATGCAGGCTGGAAAACCAGGCTGAAAAACCAGGCTGGAAAACCAGGCTGAAAAACCAGGCTGGAAAACCAGGCTGGAAAACCAGGCTGAAAAACCAGGCTGAAAAACCAGGCTGAAAAACCAGGCTGGAAAACCAGGCTGAAAAACCAGGCTGAAAAACCAGGCTGAAGCAGAGGTTTTACCGTCTGTACAGGACGTCAGCAAGGTGCTTTCACGCAGCTTGTTTTTAACACTACAGGACAGTTTCTGCTTCTTATTGCAACTGCTGCTTTCAGTTATTTTAGGACTTTAAGGTTATCGCTTTAGGGACGACTCAGAGCTGCAGAGAGGGCCAGAGGGTCATGGATAACATCCATACTTTCATCCACAGACATACAGAGACACATTCATCCCTTTATTCATGCCTGACAGTCTAAAGACGCGGGCCTTCTTTCAGTCTCATAACGGGTCGAACCAGCAGAGCCTCCAAGTCGCTGCTGAACTACAGACTCCATCAAACTGAGTAGCTACCTGAACTAACGAGGCTTTATGTCAGTCAAAGCAGCATTGACTTCCATGAGTTCATTATTTTAAAAAAATAAAAGAAATAGAAATCCTCAACTAGAACATTTCAAAAAAGAATCTGAAGGCTGCAGCTTCGGCCTGAAAATCCATCAAACATCAACTTCCTCCTGTTAGCCCTGGGAAGTATTCGCTACATGCTCGAGACCCATAAGATGCTGAGTCACTGGTTGCTATGGCAATGCCGGCCTTGTCCGGGGATCTGGGGGAGCCCGCAGCATCACTCCTCAAGCCTCAAACCAGCAGTCACTATGTAATAAACGAGTTTTTGAACCATGAGTGGACAAAGCTGCTGCTGGACTCTTCTACAGTTTTTATACATCCAGAGTGCTTCATGCCAGAGAACCTTCATCAAAACCTAAAGGAAAAATAACGCGGCCAAATATAAAGAGTCAGCACATTCTGGACTATGAGGTCATTTGAAACAAACTGGGTGAAAGAAATACTTTCGTTTTGATGCATAAACTGTAAGGGAATGAAATTAGCTTCAACCAACAAGTTTCAGACTATTTTACAGGGTCAACATGGACCGTGTCACATCAGCTAAAGAAATTAATTAAACACCTACATTTTATTCATTATAAAATCTAAAATAGTGCCAAAAGTAAAAATAGTGCCAGCAAAAAGATTAAAGATGCACAATTAAAGCATTAAGATCAACTTAAAAAGCAATAGTCCAAACATAGGATAAACTTAAACTTATAGTTTAAATGCATGAATTCGAATCCTTAAGCCAGTTTCTGATCTCGGAAATACGTAACGTTTTGATGCAGATTTGTTTTTGCAACAATATCTAAAAATATGAAACCAGCATTTAAAAATATTTTGATCGTCTTTCTGATAGGTCCTTAATTATTTATATTAGCAGATGTGATGCCGTAATTTAATACAAAGACCAAACTGTAACGGAGATGTTTTAGGGTCTTATTAGAGTGGAGTTGGTTAGGGGGAACTTACCGTTTCCTCAGTAAAACACACTTTTATTAAACAACTTTGATTTAATGAGTTTTTTATCTGCATGTAAATCAGCTGCTTTTCCAGAGATAAATGAAAAACAAGATCAGACACTGACATTTGAACATTTCCTCATGCAAAGATTTACCGATGCATTGTCATTTTTCCATGTGATTGTGAACACCTCGCCGAGTCTTCTTCACTCAGTCACAGCATCCAAACCGAAGAGTGTTGTTAGTGCTCCCTGATGGAGCTTTACCGATCTGAAGGAAAATTGGGTTAACTTTCCGACAGGCCGGAAGCCGGTCAGGTACGACCAAGCTGAAGCTCCGGGCACCAGCAGTTTTCCTGTAGCATCCCTACCAGTGGTCCATGAATCCTGAAGGACACGATCAGGTTCCATGTTCCATGTGTCGCTGTGGTGTTTCCCAACACTGTGGTGAACGGAGCATAGACACTGAACCAGTTTGGAGGCTGTGGACGCAGCCACCAGGATACCGAGGTTAGCAACGTCAGAAACCTTCTGTTTGCTTGCCGATCTGCTAATGCCATGAAAGAAAAGCACCGCTTTGTTAAATATTTAGAAAAAAAAAGGTTAAAACTGCTTTAAAAAACCTTAAAAAGGCTCTAAATGAAACTGAGTAATTATACTAATAATATCATAAGCAAGCTTGTCCTGGTAGACTACCTGTTGGTGCAGACTAGGAATGCACAGATATCATAATTTGGGCCGATATCAATGTTCCACATTAATATCGCTGTTATGACCGATAACTGATATGACATATTTTTCCCTACCCTTTCAACACCATGACAAAATGACCACACCACTCACATCCCTTCTCTGCTTCAGTTAAACATCCACAATCCTGTGCTGAATCACCATCACATGACCAACCGCCTCCCCCTCCAGAAACACAAATGGCAACAAGATGGAAACAAACATCGGTTGTTAATATCGGCCCAGTTTAACTTATGGGACTGGTACGATGTGTTAGAAAATGGCTGAGACAGGCCGATACTGACGTCAGCACCAATATATCGTGCATCCCTGGTGCAAACTGTGGCAATATTCCAGTATCCAATCTGTATCCTGCGGTTTACAGGAGCTTTTTTTAAATAACACGGCTGTTCAATAAAGACACAGAGAGACCTGAGGTTGCTTCACCCATCATCTTCTGGCTGCAGTGATGAAAGATGTCAGATTCAGCTCAGCTGGTGGCTTATTGATGGATCAGGGTGCTGGTTCACGGTCTTTAATCGGAGCAGAACATCACTGCTGTCTGATGAGGAGGACCTCGACTTCCTTCTCTTTTTGACAATATAGGAACATCGTGTGATAAAAACAGGTGGTGCTGCTCTTTTTCTCCCGTCTTTGAGAAAAAATGTTTGCAAAACACCATTTGAGCCCAAAGGAAGATAAGAATGCTACAAAGCTTTGAAAGTAGAGTCAAAGCAGAAAGATGAAACCATAAATCGGGTATTAGAGGAAAAAAGAAGACGACAGGGGATGAGAAAAGAGAAAAAAGATGAAGCAGCAAAAAGACAGGAACAAAAGGAAGGGAAAAGAAGAGGTGGAGGAGAGCATTAAAGAGGATTGGAAGCTGCTCTTATGAGAACACTTCTTGATAATGACGTCAATCCAAACCCCCCAAAACAGTCCTCCTCCCTGTTAACCCCAATCCTTGCTATTTATAGTCTGAAGATGCCCCCCATCGTCCTCCTCCTCCTCCTGCTGCTGCCTGCAGGAGTTCTGCAGGAGGACAAACTGGTTTCACCCTCAGACACGCAGGCAGAGAAACGGCAGCTGTTTAATGGAGAAAAAAATGAAAGGCTGGGCTGCAGAAATGGAAACACTCTGCGCCGTGCGGCTGCTTTCACGCCGTTAGTATTCTCCACGAGGCTTCAGTCATGAATGCCTTTAATATTCACAGTGTTTCAACAAGCCAGCATACATCACAGTTTAATCTGTGCGCGGGTCTGCTGGGAATGCAAAACGGAAAAATGTGTGAAAGAGAAACTGTACCACCAGACGTTCCTTAATAATCATAGACAGCCACAGAAAACCTGTTGGAAAAAAGGTCCACCAGGAAAGAGCTTCTTCAAGGCACTTTTTAGGGTGGCAACAACTACATATACATTAGGATGTTGGTTCGCCTCCCCCGCCGTTGGTGCGGTTCGTTTCTGTAGATGAAATCAAACTAGAGAGCGAACCACACCATCAGTATCGGGTTCCTTTTTGGTGAGAAACGTCTCTCATCATACTACCCTGCAGGCTTGAGCCAAAGCCAGGTAAGGTTCAAGTTATCAAGAAATGACAGATTCAGGATGAGGACACCATCCTGCTTTCCATGACCCATCAGGAGATGGTTGGTTTGGAAAATCTCCTTCAGCAGAGCTCTTATTACATTCCTTTTACATTTTAAATACCAATGCAACCACTGAAGCCTGGTTGTTTTCCCTTAAACATCAGGGGCCTCCTTCTGTGTGGCCCCTGACCGCAGTCCAAGAATGGTACAAATTTGGCCCTCCAGCAAACAGAGCTCAAGTAGATGGAGCCTTTTTGTAATTTTTTATGACTGACAGATTTATATCTTCTTATTTGGAAAATGTTGTGAAAAAAAAAAGTATTTTTCTTTTATTAGCCAAGTTTTGTTTGGTTTGATTTTATTATCATAGTAAGCAGGGCCACAAACATCCTATGACTTTTTATTCAAAACAGACTTGGTCAGAGCCCTTAATTAAACTTCTTACTGTTGTAGCTGGAAAAAGACTAAAAACATTTTATAGCCCAATTAAAATAGAAAACATTCGACCCATAAAGTAAGTAAACTGTGCACTTTTCTTTTAACAAGTTTAACATCTGAAACTCTTATGGACCTACAATATTTTTTTCTTCTCTACTTTGTTTCATTAATAAAATGATTTTACTTTTGTAATTAAACAGAAAATATGGACCCAAGAGCCAAGTACTGCAATTTTGGTCCTTGTTGCAAAAGGTTTAGAGATTTATGCTTTTAAAGGAGCCCCATTTATAAGGAAAACACATTTCTGGGTAGAGTTGGCTCTGTGGATTGAGTCTGTGCTGAACTGTGGCCTCACCTAAAATAAACCTCAACATTAGCTAATTAATTTAATTCTTCCTGGCAAGAATCAAGTTCAGTGATTGAAACCTGGGATTCATTTTGGTTTCCTATTTAACTCTGGATTTCAGTGTAAAATCCATCCTACAGCTAAAATCAGACCAGTCGCAACGTTGGCTGAACAAAAAGGAAAAATGTTCATGCATTTATTTCTTTATTACCGTCTATAGAGGCCCCTCCTATATTTATACACCAATTCCTAATGACCAAGCCCCAGCAGTGAACGCAGGTTATGAGTTAAAATATACACACCACCGCCACCATAATAAAAAAAACCCATGACCTTAATAAGGAAGTCTGCTGTACTAAAACCCTCCATAATCCATCATATCTCACATGCAAATGGTAGCTCAGCGTGTCTGACGGCAAGACTGTGCAAAGACCATCCACGTTCAGTCTGAAGTCTTAGGCTGACGAAAGGTCTTCAAGAGTAAAGACACCAGAAGAGAACAAACAAAGTCATTCATTCAACACATGAAGGTCAGAAGGTAAAAAAAAAAAAATACGATATTTAAATTTAATTAAGTCGTGCCTGAAAACCAACGATTGGGATGTTCAGGCAGCAGACCCTGGGCATTTTAATGTAATGATAATTTTTGCCACTTGTGTCCAGGATGTTGTTCTTTGGGTCATAAATAAAATCTAATGACCACAGTAGATGGACCAGTCAATCAACCCAACAGAACATCTTCATTACTGCAGATGAAGACCCGTTCCTGCCATCCTTCTCCTGCTTCATAATCCCAAAAACCATTAAACAAGACTCTGAAACTGCTTCATCTGAGGCAGAAAGTTCTCTCTGACCTGAGGAGAAGCTAACATGAGGCACCATCACTTGTAATTACTGAGAGTACTTCAACCAGGTTTATTATGCCTGCAACAATTAAACCCAAGCCTAGACTGCAGCGGGTTTTCTTGATTGTTACAGAGCATCTGCAAGCGGAAAGCATAACTCCTAAATTCATTAAAACTCCTTTTTAAGACATTTAAGAGGATAAAATGCAAGAAAGAAATTGGGAGGAAATATCTGGAGCTTTTCAACATTCAGCCTGAGTTCAAATTCTTTCAAGTCCAGGCATCACCACTGAGCTCTGATGTTGAGCCTGTCAGCTTTTCTCTAAAAACAGTCAACCTGCATTAGAGCAGCCTGACGACACAGCTCTGACTGGCCTGTAGGGGGCGCAGGATGCCAACGAGACCATGCTTCGAGCCAGACGTAAAACTGAACTTGTGGCCTATGGAAGCAAATCGTTACCATATTTCAAATGAAAAAGCATTTTCAGAAATGCTTTTTCATTTTAAGAATGTGGCTGCATTGTTTGACTCATAAATGAAATTAGTTATCAATAATCCTATTTGCATTTAATTTTCTTCTTCAAGGCTGCTCATTCTTTCACTTAATTAAAATGAAAAAGACTTTTGAGATTTATTTTTCAAAATGTACCCCAGCAAATAGATACCAAAATTCAATTTGAAATGTAAAATTTAAAAATGAAAAAGCATTTCCATAAATGCTTTTTCCTATTTGCATTTTCTTCTTCATGACTGCACATTTTATGCCACAATCAAAAAGAAAACAAAGCAGACATTGCTTTTTCGTTTTTGTGGTCTGCCCGCAAAATACTGCCCAGAACTCGAAAACGAAAAAGCATTCCGAGCAGCGGGCGCAGAAGAGTGACGTCAGCAGCCGCTCTTCCTCAGCTCCCTGCTGACCGAGCTACCCATCTTGTTCGGTAGGGGGCGCTTTGCACATCTGCATTGCATTACATTGCAAACGTGCCGAGAAATTGATTGAATTGCAGCAGGGCCGAGCTCAATTTGTGGCAGTGGCAGGCAGAACTGGTAGTTCCAGTGGCAGGCTGTGGCATCCTTGTGGCCTGGGAGATTCAGCGTGTTTTTAACCATTTATTTATATTTTTCTGTGAGTGACGATTCAGAATAGGAACTGCCACAGCCTGCCACAGGGTGGCACGGGATTCCGCGAGGATGCCAGAAGGTGCCAGACCGGCCGTAAAAGCTTGCCAATGCGGTTGCCGCTGTTTTTGTGGAAGCTGATGCTGATTATCGACAAACAGGATGTCATTGTTGTTATAGCTTGTTACCTTTAAATAATGATTTCATTATTGATTATTATTTAATAAACAGCTTTAAACCCATAACATAAGGTGATTGTATTTACTTGACATGGAAAATAAATAGCACTATGTGTTTGTGTGACGTGTTGAAAGGATGACGAAGACTTATTGCACAAACAACCGGTTTATTATAGAGCATGAGCGGCTATTCTGAATCGTCACTCACAGAAAAATATAAATAAATGGTTAAAAACACGCTGAATCTCCCAGGCCACAAGGATGCCACAGCCTGCCACTGGAACTACCAGTTCTGCCTGCCACTGCCACAAATTGAGCTCGGTCCTGCTGCAATTCAATCAATTTCTCGGCACGTTTGCAATGTAATGCAATGCAGACGTGCAAAGCGCCTCCTACCGAACAAGATGGGTAGCTCGGTCAGCAGGGAGCTGAGGAAGAGCGGCTGCTGACGTCACTCTTCTGCGCCCGCAGCTCGGAATGCTTTTTCGTTTTCGAGTTCTGGGCAGTACTTTGCGGGCAGAGCACAAAAACGAAAAAGCAATGTCTGCTTTGTTTTCTTTTTGATTATGGCATAAAATGTGCAGTCGTGAAGAAGAAAATGCAAATAGGATGATTGATTACTAATTTTATTTATGGGTCAAACAATGCAGCCACATTCTTAAAATGAAAAAGCATTTCTGGAAATGCTTTTTCATTTTCAAATTTTACATTTCAAATTGAATTTTGGTATCTATTTGCTGGGGTACATTTTGAAAAATAAATCTCAAAAGTCTTTTTCATTTTAATTAAGTGAAAGAATGAGCAGCCTTGAAGAAGAAAATTAAAATGCAAATAGGATTATTGATTACTAATTTCATTTATGAGTCAAACAATGCAGCCACATTCTTAAAATGAAAAAGCATTTCTGAAAATGCTTTTTCATTTGAAATATGGTAACGATTTGCTTCCATAGTGGGCTGGACTCAAACACTTACAGTAATAAAGTGTTAGTGTGAGAATGACACACTGCAGCAGTCTTCAAGGGCTGAACTGTGTGTGTGTGTGTGTGTGTGTGTGTGTGTGTGAGTGTGAGAGTGTGAGTGTAGACCTCCCGCATCAAGTGTCGCACCTCAGATAAAAACTGACTGGATGACAGCAGAACAGATGAGAGACGTCAGGAGGTGAAATAAAGGCATGCAGGAACCAAATTAATGACCAATTTGTTGCTGGCTTTAAATCAGAATATGAACCAAAGCCCTTCTAATGCTGCACACCTAAAACTGACAAAATCAAACGTCTTTCCTACTTTATTTTTTCGGTATAATTTTTAAAATATTTTTCTCCATTTATTTCGATAATTCCTTTTTCATTTCCTGACGTTTTTTATATTTTAGTAATTTCTTTACATTAAAATGTTCTTCACCTTGATGCTAATTACATTTTCTCTAACATTTCTCCATTGTTGTGATTAAACTCCCATTTAAAGTAGTGCTCCTATTTTAACCCCTTAACAGAGTCAAAAGGTTAACTTATTGCTTGCAGTTTTCTTTAAATATGCTGCGATTAAGAGAAAATGGTTGAACTTGTTGACATCGTTTCTTCTAGACCAGCTCATCTTATGAGAAAATGTGAAATTGTTTCATTTTTCCATGTTTGAGGCACTAAATATCTCCTCCTCAGCTGGTCTAGTTTGTTGAATGTGCCCACTGGTGTCACAATAAGGCTGAAAAATATCACAATATTCCTTAAAAAATGCATAAAAACTCTATGGTATTTGCCATTAATTAATTTAGTTTATTTTTTAAACTCTGAGGTTCTTATTGGAAACGGCTCATAGAATCCAGCTGAAAGAAAGATGAAGAGGTTTCTGTCTCATTTTGAACACGTCTCATCAGGAGGAGACATCATTTTCCATTTGAGACAGATTGAGACATTTATTCACCCCATCAAAAATGGTTGAATAAACCGTCTGGTTAGAAACAAAGAGGGAAGTCAACAGCGAACTAAAGAGACGAAAGAGATGAATGCTGCAGGAGAACCTAGGATGAAGAGGAGGTGCAATCAGACTTCTGCAGATGGATGGACAGAATATCATGATTGGTGGATTCAGGCAGGAAGACGAAGCTCAGCGGTCATTAAATCCAAGTTCAGGTTTACTATTTATCCTCATCTCGTCTGTATGCAAGAATGAAAAGGTCCAAAACTGAACCCCATGAAGCATGAAGTGCAAAAGCAGCGAACAGAAGACAGAACAGAGAAGTTCTGAACCAGGAAACAGCCTCTGATTCACAAGGTTATTTCACCGTTACTGCAGAGGCTGAGGAGATTTTATTATTTACTGAAGCAGGAAAGATAACATGACTATAATCTGGCTCCAGCTTCATGAACGTGTTGCTAAGCAGACTTTTTAGAAAAGCTAAATAAAGAGCCAATAAGCTGCGTTAACAATCCTATAACTGACGATCGCTGCTGCTGAAGTTTTTTTCCTTGAGCTGTTTTCACACAAAATCAAGCTGATTTAAAAAAAAAAACAATAAATAAGAGTTTGTGCTTAGTTTTAAGATACTACTCATACAGAGGTCCCTCAGGGATGTGTGCCCGGTCCCTCTTGACACATTACTTTAAAGAAGAAATATGCAGGGCAGTTGCAGAAAGCATCCTGAATAAAGTTGTAGCATAGTTTTCCAAAAAGTATTGTTATCTGGATTCTAAAAAAGACAGCAATACCTCTAAATACTCAATATATACACAACAAATCAGCTCATTATTTAGCAGATCTGTAGCCTGATTGGTTAAACAGCTCAAATGTTCACGACAGAGTACATAATCTGCAACTTAAATCAGGTAATGTGCAATTACCAACTGTTCTTTAACCAGCTGTGGCTTCTTTCCAGTTCATCTACTTGCATCACTTATATTTGAGAACTGTAGTCCTTTTTCTAATGTTGAACCCGGAGTAATAATAATTGTTCCGTTCTCAAATCCTTATTTGGTTTCTTTACTAATTTAAACATCTTTGACCATAAAAGGTCAGCTGGTTATCAAGAGAAAAGCACGTAAGAAAAAGTGGAAAAAGCTTTGAATAAAGAAAGAAATGAGTGAATGTTTCTGAAGTAGCTGTCAAGCTGCTACAATAATAATACAAAACTGATTGTAATAGCAGCATTAAAAGCTCCCGTCTTGACTTAATTTGCAAGCCTGAGTTACATATTTAGGCTAAATGTGTCACTCCAGGATACACGAACATGGAAATATTTAATAAAGTCATAAAAGGAATAACAGGGAGTCTTATTTGACTTTTTCACCAACAAGTCAAGACTGACAGAAATAATTTGGGTTTTCTTCAGCTGTAATTCATTTATTCCCTATTGTTGACTTGTGTTACAGTTTTCTCTATGGTTTTCTTTCTTATTTACCAGAATGTCTGCCAAACATTTTTATATCTAGAACAAATGAACGACATCCAGCTCCGAATAATCATTTAGGAGTGAAAGTAGTAGTCAGGTCAGATGCATTAAATACCTGATCATCATCAGTGTGACCGTTTCTATTAAAGCAGGGGTTTGGGCAGTTTGCTGCTCAGTAGCATACAGCTGTGTGGAAAGACATCAGCGATGACCTTAAAGACGGACCTGCTGCCGCCTGTTGATCTGGGAAGGTTATAAGGCCATCATTCTACAGGGAGAAAGGCCTCTTCAGAAGCAGAAAACATTTCAAATCCAACCGCACAGTGTTCAGTGAAAATACGACAATCCAGGATCTCTGACTCAGACTCTACTGGCCTCAGCTAGCATGGTAAAGGTTAAAGTTCATGGCAGGACAATTAGATGTATAGATTATGTGAAGGACTGAAGGAACAAGTCTCTTCTCTCCATATTAGGCTTCCAAAGCTGTATCTGAATGAAGCTCTTCTGTAGCAATGTCTTTTAGACAGGTGAGAGATGTTTGGCCATAAAGCAGAGCATCATGTTTGGAGACAACCAGGGCAGCATAAATACCTCATAACTGTCCTACACAGTGGTGGAGGGATGATGCTCTGGGCTCAATTTGAAGGATCTGGTCACCCTGTAGTCATGAACTGGTGTACTTCTGTACACCAAGAACCTTCTAGAGTAAAATGTGGGGTTGTCCGCCCAACAGCTGAAGCCCGACCCAAACTGGGTCATCATCAGGACAATCATCCTGAACACTGCAGCTAACCTACAGCAGAATGGCTGAAAAAGAAAAGAATGAAGGTGCTGCAATGGCCCAGTTAAAGTCCATTGCTCAGCCTCAATTCAAATTCTGTGGTGGGACCTCAAGAGAGCTGCGCAGAACAAATGTCTGAAAACTTCAATGACCTGAAACAGAACTAAACATTAAACTGGTGTAGCTCAGGTACTCACACCAACACAGGTCGGACGGCATTCTTCATGTTGCCATAAGCTGCTCGGCCCAGCAGCTCCCTGAAACAGTTCTCGGCCAGCACCGCCGGGTTCTCCTCGCCATCCTGACCCGTCCCCGATGGGGTGCTGGGATGCCCCACCCTGCCAGAGAACAAGCAAATATGACCTTGGTTATATGTCTGCAGGAAACCGGATCAGAACAACGTAACACTCAGGCTGGAAACACAAACAGCACAACAGAACCAGGTAAAGTCCTGTTAGCTTATCAGAGTACAACAATTTCTTTAAATAAAGTTACCATGTCTGAAAACAGCAGATTCATGTGGCAAGAACCCGCACTGGGCCAGAATCAATATTTCATGAAACACAGAGAGAACCTCTAAGGAAAGAGGAATGAGAGATGCAGAGAGGATGAAAAACCTCCTGAATATAAGAAAAGGATGGATGGAAGAACGACTGACAAAGGAGGAGAAGAAGAGGCTGAAGAAAGGGGGAAATTAAACGAAAGCATCGAGCCGCCTCATCAGAAAGATGTGAGTGAAGGTGTTGAGGAACGATGAATAAACTGCAACCAATGAGCACAAAAACAGGAAACGGTAAATAATTTATGTGACAGGGTAGATGTTATGACCTACCAACCAATCAGAAATAAGCTGCTTCCACTGTCAGAGCACACATCTCTGTAATAGGACCAGACTTGCTGTGAAGTCTGACAAAAGGTCAAAGTTCAGTTCATCTGATGGTGGAAGTTCAGAGTTGAGGTGTGAAATCTGAGGTGTGTGAGCTGCCAGAGTTCACACTGCTACAAGGATCTTCATCATTAGTGATCTCTGGGGAAAACAGCTGCTCAACCTCAGGATGACTGAGCCCACCAGGAACCAGAACGTATTGTGCACCATGAAACAAACCCGAAACTCAATGCCAGCATATTTTCCTTTTTGTTACATTCTTTGTTCCCCCCTCTCCTGTTCAAGAGATGTTTTAGGCAGTTTACATATTTAAAAGTTGAAAATCTGTTTATTTGGTCCCCAGAAGCAGATCCTGTCCCTCCTAAAGTGGTTCCAGTGCTCAGCAGCAGACCCAGTTCTTTACTGGTTTTTATTTGTTGCTTGTTATAGTTCGATTGGTAGTTGCACTGCAGCTTCCAGATGCAGTTTGAAAGCTGCAGGATGGGCTGGGATGGTTCCTTCTACTATTTGAACTTTTTTCCTACGGATTTTAATCAACTGATATTTTTAATGAAAGTCCGTATTTTCCGTCCTGCAGTTTCTATAGTTCCAGCTCACTACCGGTGCAGAGACTTTTCAAGAGGTATTGCTTGCAAGTGGTGGAAACAGTCACAGAATCTTAGCCAGGGGTACTTTCAATGGGAAAGAAGGAGGAGAGAAGAGGAAAGTCGCTGGCTTCGTAAATTTAGCCATCGGTTCTGGTCCGTGAGGGTTTTTTGTGGTTGAATGCGTCCAGTCTAGATAACATGAGCGCCTAAAACAAAGAGGAAGAAAGCCAAGAAAATCCTCAGAGTAGAATGTCCATGAGTGTCCAAACTCTCTTGCTCTCGGTGGAAGACATGTGTTTTCTCTCCCTCCCTCCCTGCTGATCCCTGCTTCTGCTTTTTGTCTGTTTTTCTCAGAGCCTCGCTTTGCATATCCTCCAAACTTGTAAATTATGGATTTGGTCAGCTGGTCTCTCAACATAATTGATCAAATTCTTTTCTTTTAAACGGGAAGACAGGGTAAAGGAGACCCTCTTGTCCAGATGGGACGTTCTTCTCTGGATAAACAATGGATTCTTGGCAGCAGTGGAAGATTGTGTGCCTGACTACGATGATGGTCAAGGACGTAGAAGATGTGTACATTTTTGGACTTTTGATAACAGGATTTCTGCTTTTTGGAGTTGGTGGTTACCTGGCTTATCGAGTGATTCACAAAACGTGGGCAGCTGTTCAAAGCTTTCCAAAGCTGCCTGCGATGTTGGATGGAGTCTGTAGAGCGATCAACACTCAGACTGAAATGTTAAGAGAGCAGAATCGCAAGCTGGACACGATTCTTGAACAGAATCACAGCCTGGCAGCGGTTGGACTCAGAGGTTAAAGGATATAATCTTGGAGAAGTTGTACGCTCAAGATCTGTGGAAAGTACCAGACATTTGGCTATTTGGATTCGACAAAATATCTCCTGGATGTTATATAAACACGACGCTCTTCCCCAGCACTCCCCTAACAGCTGTGTGCTGAAAGGACTATGGGGCTGATTGATAAAACTTCCACCTCTCTTCTCAAGGACAATGGCGCTTCTATCAGTGTTGACAGTCTAATTCTTGCAAACACACTCATATATATATCTATATATATATATATATATAGATATATATATATATATATATATATAGATATATATATATATCTATATCTATATATATCTATATAGATATAGATATATATGATTAATATTATCATTTTTCTTCTAGCACAGGATGAATTTCTTACCACAGAGGACTTAATGAGCTAATTACCTCTATTACAAAGATTGGATTAGGACCAGCTCTTACCAGTAAACCCCCAAGGATTATTAATGTCATTTGATGTGTTTTTCTGTGTTTGATTTTCTGTATCATTGTAATGTTTTTCCTCATGTGCAGCACTTTGACTGCCTTGTTGCTGAAAACGCTACATAAATAAATTGACTTGAGTTTTAGCACCATCAGCTTGTTCATGAAGAGACAGAAAAACAAGCTGAGTGTTTAATACCAGCTAATTCAACTTTGAAAGCATACGTGTCTGTTTACCTAAAATTTAAAAACTCGTGACACTGGAAATCTTTGGGGAAAAAAAATACCTGTAAGACTCTGTAGGGCTGAAGTTGTTTAAATACAAATTCATCAGTGTCCATTCATCCATTTTACTCCATTTATCTGGAATCGTGAGGAACCTGACGGGAACATGCCAGATACTTTAGTAAAAGAAGTTCTAGGACCTCAGAGAAACCAGATCACATAAAGAAAGGAATCTCTCCCTAGAGGAGAGAAAGCAGGGTCAGGGTGACGTTTTGCATCTAGAACAAAACAATACTTTTGTCAACTGGAAAGGATTTTAAAATCAAATGAATCCAACTCAAACAAAAAGGCAACATTTCCATTATTAACCTTCTTCATGCTAGATATCATCTTCTGGGAAGGATCCTGACTGATAATGGCTCTTGTCTTCTGAGAGCTTGGAGTGGATCCCAGTTTGTATGTTCTGTTTCTCCGCTTGCTTTATGAGAACTGAACCAAGGTTCTGAGAAAGGTTTCCTGAACACAGGTCCAAACCTTCAGTGTTCTGATCTTTGAGCCACTTTGTTATCACTTTAGCTTTATGAGATGTTGTTCCATCATGCTGGAAATCCACAGATTTCCAGACAGGTTCAGAACTGATCCTTGAAGGAAGTTCTGATTGCTCTCTTTATTTTTGGCGATGTTCTTAAGCAGAATCCAGATTAAGCCCCTCTTAGATGGAAAACAACTCCACACAAGGATTGTTTCAGGTTCCTTCACATCAGGCAGCTGATCAAGCTGTCTCCCTGGGAAGACATCCTAATCAGCTCCGTGAACCACCTCAGCGGCTTTACATAGAGGACCCCTCAGGAAATGGAGCAGAGCCCAGTCATCCTGGGTTCGTGTTCTTCCAGTCAGGATCCATATCTCATGACTGTAGATGAGACGTGGGCTCTAGACAGATCTGTAAATAGTAAGCTTTGCTTTTGGGCTCAGCTTTTCATTCCTTCGGTCCTCATTACTGCAGACATGTCTCCATCCGTGTATCCATCCCTGTTCCAGGCCACCATCAATCCTGAACACCTGAACTGAAGCAGCAGTTTACCCTGGAATTGAAAGAATTTTCCAGATCCATCCGGGTAAGTGTTGGACATCTTGAAGCCTTCATCTCTGCAGCTGAACCCCTCACATTGAAGTTCCTGATGATCCAGAGACCTGGTCTTTCTGCTGAATTATTCCTAGCAGCAGCTTCCTGCATGCGAGGACATTTTGGTGCAAAGTGAAGATGACGGCAGACTTCTCCTTGGTAGTACGGACTGTAAGAGAGACTCTTTTATATAACTCATAAAGTGATTTCAGCTCAATTCTCCACTTATGATATCACCACACCACACATGAGGTTATCTGATCAAATACATCAACACTAATCACTCTGACCAAAATGAGCAGAAACAAAAAGGTGTCATGGACTAAAGGTCCAAATAAAGCTCTAAATAAATAAAAACCTGCCCGTCTTGTTTAATCTGAATGCTTGTATCCAGTGGCTGTTTGGATTTAATCAGATACGAAGACGTTTAAAGAAGCGAAGCTAGAGGGATGTCTGTAGCAGCTACGCAGGGAATCAAACATACCAGTTGGAGGTCAAAGTCATTTTAAAAGGTGGATGCCTTCGTATCTGTCTTGGTGCTGGAGACAAACAAGCAGCAGAGCTTTTCCTCGTTCCTTCTGCAGGCTGGACACATCCACCTTCCCCAAGAAGCAATTAACTGAAAACCGATGGCCTTGACTGCTGCCGTCCATCAGAACCACGAAGGATTGAGTAGAAATTCCACAACACTGATCCGGGGGGTAAAGGAACCCCGACCGTGTCTGGAAACAACATTATTCCAACATGGTGTGTTTGTTCAGGGTGGAAAATCAACAGCACTGATTTTTGTCCTGTAGATTCTCCACCCTGAGAAGCAGACATGTTTAATGGAGACGGATTTAGCTGTAGTTCAGTCGTCCATCAGGAGACGTTCAGTTTATCCATTTTTATTGTGCTAAAAATGATTTCCATGGATTTGGGAAGGCTCAGCTTATAAGAACTGGATTTCAAAACATTTTTCATGTGAAATGTCAAGACTTCTTCAAACCCAAATGTGCAGAGTTCTGTCTTTCATGGCCTGGTTTATGTGAATAGTAAAAATACAATGAAGTAGTTTAAGATATTTCTACATGGGTCACAGAGGGATGGATGGATGGACAGAGCTTTAAGACAATTGGATGGAAAATAAAGTCTATAAAAACATTTTTTTCCATACTCTGTACACCTGATACAAACCCAGAATTTGGTAACCTTTATAGTCCATTTTTATATAAGTATAAATACACTGAATTTAAGTGAGATATAAGGTCAAATTCCATAGTTTTCCATGTTTCTTCGGGCTGCGTAGGAACGCTGTTAGAAGCACAACAAGAATATCTGTGTTAAAGAGAACTGAAGGTCTTCAAACTAAAACAAAAAGGCCACATTAATGCCGATGGCCACCTAAACACAATTCCTGCTGAGTGTTTGAACACGAACAGCGGTACGCTGCAAAGCAATCAACAGCAAGCTACTGTTTTTATTTCCTGCTCTACAGAGGTCTGCAGGACCTTTACTGAGCCGGTCCTGGAGCTGCGGATAAATCCCACCTGGCTGAGGCTTAGGACGGCTGGAAGACGCAGGAACACCATGTGTTCCTCTGAGGTTTTCCTGAAATCAGTTCGGAGCAAAGATCCTTAAAGTTTCAGAGTTTGCTAAGACAGAACAAAACGTTTTTTATGTCTCAAACCCGAAGAAAGTTCTGGGTTTAAATCTGGGCCTGGGAATGTTCAGCTGACCGGTCAACTCATATACAGGTTGTACAAAGAATCCACTTATAGTAGGAAATTTCAGGAGGTGAAGACGGGAAGATGCTGAGCAGATGTGTGCACATAACACACTGATACCACAAGACATTCTCCGTCTTCGGACCAAAACCTTTCTGCCAAACTCGTCCAGTCATCCTCTCTACATGTGAGCTTTTTGGTCGAGGACAAAACTGTCTTCAAGAAAGAAAGAAAGAAGCACAGAAGTGGATCCAAAAATAGCTTTTTGTTCACATGAAAATCATACGGATGAAATGAGGAGGAACGAGGGGAATGACAGCGAGGGGAAGGAAGAAAGGTGAGGCGTCTAAACGAGACAGACAACGAGATCCATGATGAAAGGTGAAGGTGAATAAAGTGAAAAAGCATCAAAAATAGACCGGAGGGGTTTTATTTCTTTTATCTGACCATTTTATTTTATTTCCACCAGAATCTACACAATGTGTGACAGTTATGACTCTTATATACTGTTTTATGAAAATTATTTATCCTAACAGTTGGAGGTGCAATAATTGAAAAATGACGCCTCTTATTAAGACCTATAAAACGTTTCTGAGGATCATACAGATTCTTGGTCCAGCGGTTTTATTCACTTTGCTTCATTTAAATCATTTCAGTTCGTTTTCAGGAAACCAGAAACGGTTTTTATTATGGTTGTGTTTGATAGCTGGGACTGTTTCCCAGTAAAGGTTTCTATAATATGGGAATTTTTGAAAGTTGGAAACTTTCCATGGGAAGTAATGGGGAATTCAAAATATTGAATACTGGTTCTCAGCAGGGACTTCCAACTTCTTGAAACTTCTTGGATCTTGGAGCATCTGTGGAGGGAACTAAAGATTAGGGTGATGGGTAGGAGGGTTTCCAGTCAGCTCATCACCAACTTCAAATTGTAAATCAATAATCTCAATATTTACCACAATTACCATCGTATGTTTACATTTTTTTTTTATTACATCCAAAACCTCCTACTTAACTTCAGATGCAACCCCAGTTAACAGCTGCCATTATTCTATATCAAAACCAAACAGAAGACATCTGAAGACCAGAGTCAGTGCCATCAATCTTTCTTCTTAAAACTCCAAACACTGAAACGCTCTCAGCTCCAGCAGAACAAGGAGTTTCAGAAAGCTCCTTGGAATGACGCAGCTTCAGGATTTAGTTGTTCACCTGCACAACAGCCCTGGATCTCAGGCCCAGGTGAATGTTATGAGGTACGAGGTGCATATAGACGATGACGGGAATTACTCCAGAAGGTTTGGATTCTTTAAGCCGATCCACTGGACCCAGAGCATTTTACTGATAAATCCTACAGAAGGTTTTATCTTATGGCAGAGATTTTATACTGACAGAAAACTGAAGACTTTAGCAGGAACAGATGCAGAAGCTGTGAGGCCTAATCAATGAAACATGGAAAACTGCACCTTAAAATTTTAACTGTGCTTTAGGTGCGACTCAGCTCTGAATTTCTGATTTTTACAGCCTTCTCTGACAGAACAAAATGGACCAGTGTGGTGTGTAGTACCTGTCCAGGTCTTCGGCGTCCTGCATGTTGAACAGCATGGAGGGAATCAGTTTGTCCATGTGCTGAGGCTCCCAGATGATGGCCTGCAGCTCGTCGTTCACAGTCTTCCTCACAACACCCTGAAGACCTTTAATTCCAGCAACTCGGATCCTGAAACAGACCCAGAGGATCTCAGACTCACATGGGTGAAGACTGCACCTCTTAGTGGCATTTCTGGTGAGTTTTTGGAAGTCCATAAATGTAGGATAATTTCCTATAATGCTGAAAGTTTTCATTATTAACATAAAATGACTCTTCCAGGCAGTGACAACAGGTCTCACACATGAATGTGCATCTTTTAAAGCAGAGGTGCACAAAAACTAAAAGAAAAGCATTGACTTGGTGTTGATTAAACTAGAACATTTCAGTTGCATTTGAATATTTAACCCCATGAATCAAACCAGAACGTACAGTAAAGTGGCTTCAGATGATTTTTGTGAACTTCAAAAATGTTTTGTTGCTTCTTATTTGCTAATTCCTCCATCAGTGGGCCAGACAGCAGAGCCAAGAAAGAATCTGCAGAACCGGATTGGTCCCAGTGGTCTGGACCAGTGAAAGCTTCATGAAACTGACTTGGCCTTTTATCTTTCAGCTATGGACACAACACTCTATGACCAATTATACAAAAAACGAGAACAGGTGATCCCGCCAAAGGCTTAATCCAACTGCTTCCAGAGAAATCCTATTTGGGAATTCATCTCTCCCGACTGGGACGCCACAGAAAGGAATAATGAAAAACAGCCAAGGACAAAAAAGCAGAACTCCCGCTGTTTATAGAAAGGTATAAAATCATAAGTGAAAAATAATCCCAGCCACACACACACACACCTTCATACAAACAAAGGGAAATAAAAGTCCATTTTATGCCCAAATTTTCCCCCACTCAGGGGTCCCAGCTGGTGTTGCAAAGGTTTAGTAAATAATGTTAGCGGCTCTGAAGGTAGAAGGCTATTTTCACAGTAAATGAGACAGAAGAGGCTTGGGATATTGTTTTCATCCACTGCCCATCTTTATTAGAGCCACACAACAGCCCGCTCAGTAGAAGACAACCCACCATGAGCCTTAATGCATCCATTTAGAAGCTATTTTTATCTTCCTTATAATAAAAGGCTGGCAGTGTTGAGGAGCTTCATCTTCAAAACAATATAAGGATCTTTTGATTTATGTGCTAATTCAGTCTTATTGAATAAAATAAAAGCAGGATAATATTTTAGGTTAATATTATTTTCAGGTTAATATTAACATATGAGAATAAAAAACATTTTTAGAGTCACTGTAGGACGCTTTATATATTATTGTGGTGGCCCTTTAAGGTTAAATATTATCTCATTAATAGTTTTATTAACATTCCCCTAATTTATAATTCAACAAGACATACGCCAGTACAGATAACAGCACAATATGTTCAAACATTTTTCATCCAATATTGTTTTTTAAATATCTGTGACATGTAATGAATATATAATAAAGATGTTAATATAGATCTAGATTGAAAGGTTTTCCTGTACTGATTTTAACGATTTAACTTAAATGTTACATCAGAAACATCACTCGTACCAAACAATAACTTTGGTTTTAACTTCATTAACTAATAACTTATTCATACCAAACTATTGTTGAACCATCCCTAATTTTTCCTGTTTTTTAACCAATTTATTTAACTCTAACCTTGAACAAACTAAATTCGTACAACCCCCAAACATCACTATAGGTTGCAGTACAAACGTCACTGAATAATGAATAACGTGGGCCCCAATACTGAACCCTGTGGAACACCACAAACCCTTTCCTGAAGCTGTAGTTCTGCATACAGAGACCTGTTTTCCTAACAACCTCAGAGCCAGCAGTCAACACCTCCTACTTCATGTTAACAAATCATCCATAGGGTCAACATGCCCCCCCTCCCCCAGCTTCAATGATTAGTATAGTTCTGACAAGTTACATCACAGCTAATGGTTTTTTTTATTTTCTTCTAAACCTATATTTAGAGTCTCCAAATGATTAACGTTACTCATAGTCTTTAATTAGATTTTAATGAACCCTTTATGAAATTAAAGCATTTATAAAGTTTTATAAAGTCAATATTTACTTTCCAGAGTTCAACAGGCTTTCCAAGCTATGATCAGTCAATGTAAAAGGCTGTGCATCCATATACAGGTCCTTCTCAAAATATTAGCATATTGTGATAAAGTTAATTATTTTCCATAATGTCATGATGAAAATTTAACATTCATATATTTTAGATTCATTGCACACTAACTGAAATATTTCAGGTCTTTTATTGTCTTAATACGGATGATTTTGGCATACAGCTCATGAAAACCCAAAATTTCTATCTCACAAAATTAGCATATCATTAAAAGGGTCTCTAAACGAGCTATGAACCTAATCATCTGAATCAACAAGTTAACTCTAAACACCTGCAAAAGATTCCTGAGGCCTTTAAAACTCCCAGCCTGGTTCATCACTCAAAACCCCAATCATGGGTAAGACTGCCGACCTGACTGCTGTCCAGAAGGCCACTATTGACACCCTCAAGCAAGAGGGTAAGACACAGAAAGAAATTTCTGAACGAATAGGCTGTTCCCAGAGTGCTGTATCAAGGCACCTCAGTGGGAAGTCTGTGGGAAGGAAAAAGTGTGGCAGAAAACGCTGCACAACGAGAAGAGGTGACCGGACCCTGAGGAAGATTGTGGAGAAGGGCCGATTCCAGACCTTGGGGGACCTGCGGAAGCAGTGGACTGAGTCTGGAGTAGAAACATCCAGAGCCACCGTGCACAGGCGTGTGCAGGAAATGGGCTACAGGTGCCGCATTCCCCAGGTCAAGCCACTTTTGAACCAGGAACAGCGGCAGAAGCGCCTGACCTGGGCTACAGAGAAGCAGCACTGGACTGTTGCTCAGTGGTCCAAAGTACTTTTTTCGGATGAAAGCAAATTCTGCATGTCATTCGGAAATCAAGGTGCCAGAGTCTGGAGGAAGACTGGGGAGAAGGAAATGCCAAAATGCCAGAAGTCCAGTGTCAAGTACCCACAGTCAGTGATGGTCTGGGGTGCCGTGTCAGCTGCTGGTGTTGGTCCACTGTGTTTTATCAAGGGCAGGGTCAATGCAGCTAGCTATCAGGAGATTTTGGAGCACTTCATGCTTCCATCTGCTGAAAAGCTTTATGGAGATGAAGATTTCATTTTTCAGCACGACCTGGCACCTGCTCACAGTGCCAAAACCACTGGTAAATGGTTTACTGACCATGGTATCACTGTGCTCAATTGGCCTGCCAACTCTCCTGACCTGAACCCCATAGAGAATCTGTGGGATATTGTGAAGAGAACGTTGAGAGACTCAAGACCCAACACTCTGGATGAGCTAAAGGCCACTATCGAAGCATCCTGGGCCTCCATAAGACCTCAGCAGTGCCACAGGCTGATTGCCTCCATGCCACGCCGCATTGAAGCAGTCATTTCTGCCAAAGGATTCCCGACCAAGTATTGAGTGCATAACTGTACATGATTATTTGAAGGTTGACTTTTTTTGTATTAAAAACACTTTTCTTTTATTGGTCGGATGAAATATGCTAATTTTGTGAGATAGGAATTTTGGGTTTTTATGAGCTGTATGCCAAAATCATCTGTATTAAGACAATAAAAGACCTGAAATATTTCAGTTAGTGTGCAATGAATCTAAAATATATTAATGTAAAATTTTCATCATGACATTATGGAAAATAATGAACTTTATCACAATATGCTAATATTTTGAGAAGGACCTGTAAATACAGGTTTTGTTTATATCCCTACGTGCAGACTCTTTTATTTAAGGATTAACGTTTCTCTAAAAGGAATGTTTGGTTATTTTGAATGTTTTTATCCGCCTACCAAAAGGCTTGTAAGACTCCTCGGGCTTTAATCCTGTGGGCTCGCCTCTCTAAAAAAACCTTCCCTTGCCTCATGACTAATTATTCTACAGTGTGGGATTCAGATTAACACAGAGTCTACGCAGAAACCATTTCCTGCTCAGACTAAATGCACAGGAAACCAGATTTAGGATCAACTTTGCTGGTTGTAAGAGCAGAAACTGGTCTGAAGGTATCAATACGTCTCTGAATGTTCGGCCAGCATTTCTGGTGCAGCTTCAGCTCAGGATACTGAAGGACACAGCGGTGATTAATGCAGCTACGTTTTTACAGAATTTATTCTCAAACCCTAAAACATCAGTTTTCCTTATGGCCTTACTGGAAACCATGTCACTGAAAGATTTGTGTTGGGTGACCAGTTATTCTCACTTTATCATCAACACTGTTTCAGGTGCTCATCTCTCCCGGTGAGGAGGGGTGACAGAGCCATGTGGTCTCGGTGGAAGGGAGCGGCTATGAAACATGGATCAGCAGCAGATATATTTATATCTGCTTTTTACTAGATATCTGTGGGATCTGATTCCCTGTCAGGTTCCGTTGTTACTCGAGGATGATGCTTTGACCCAAGCCGCAGATTTCTTTGAATACGGCCGGACTTTGGATCTGAGCTCTGACTTCACATGACATTTACAGCGGCTCCACGGAGCCTCACAGCCAACTAAACAACTTAAAACCTAAAGCAACTTAAAGAAATGGGCTCCTACTCCATCCAGTTCATCCAACGGGTTCAGGAGGAGAAACCTGGACAACACATTCTCCACCTCCACATGGTGGATGCATTTAGAGTGGATGACCTTAGTCAGGACCAAATCCTAAAATATTTTTGTTAAATAAAGTTGATCTCTAGACAGTTGGATTTCCAAACAAGGACACGGATGGGTGGTTCACAGACAAACAGATGGATGGCAGATGGATATAACTATTAGATAATGGAGATAATAAAGCCTAGAAACAAGGGCTGCACGATATTAGTAAATATTGCGATGGCAACATCAGTGGTGGTATTTGCCCATTTTCTTCTTTCCTCTCTTTTTCATCTGAGCTACCATCACTCTGTGACCTTTAGCATTTAGGACATTGTCAATAGTGTCCCGCATCTGCTGCCTTGAGACTGGCTAAATATTACATTAGAATGAAAAATGTGAGTTCATACCACCAGGAGTATGTTAGCCAACAATTATTGTGAAAAACAAAATTAGTGTGAAAATCCACTAAAAATATCCTGCCCTGAAAAATACTTTTAAGTTCTATACTTGTGCAGAGGAACCCTGTCAGCTGCTTGTTTTCATGTCTTTAGTCTGGTCCGTGTTCCTGAACATGATGGAATAACTATAGCACAAAATAACATAAAACTACCGCTGAGTAGATGTTGCTGTGAGAGGCCATACCTGGTTCTGGTCTCTGGGTCTTCATGAGTGGAGTGGCACATGGCACTGAACTGGGAGACGAAGAAGTCATAGCGGCGATGGTAGGAAGGGGTGTCCTCCTCGATGTTGGCAAACTTCACGAACTAGAAGGACAGAACAATGAGGAGTAAGATATTAGGAGCAGTCAGAAGGCTGAGTTCTGGTTCTCTGTGTTCAATGGCAAATCAGTCCTTAAACAACCATCGGGATTTTCTTTCTTTCCTTTGAATATTGTGACTAAACGGTAGATGATGCAACAAATAAAAAAGCCCGTTTGAAGTCAGTCCTGGTAGTGATAAAAGCAACCATACAGAGCCATCTCCTGCACATAATTTCTTTGCTCCCAACAAGCTTTAAGGTCCTCAGAGGAAGCCTCCTGCTCTTTGAATGATTGCCCTCATTTTCCACCGCTCAGAACCGGAGAGAAACCTCTCCAGCTCCAACCGGTAATGTCCTCCTGTTTTATACCCAACCAGTCGCTGGACCTAATGGCCCAGATGGAAGGCAACCAGCAGCCAGCACACAGGAACCTTGCTTCCTCTAATGGTATTACTGGTGGTGGTCACCTCTGGGTTGATGGGTGAGAAGGGAAGCTCTAGTCAGGACTGGTATTTGGGCAACATACTGGGAAGTCTGCCAGCTGCAACATTACAAGCAAAAGAGGTCCGGGACAACCGTTAGGTGCAGCGCTTCACATCAACCCCTCGGAGTCTCACTCCCTCAGGGGGCATGGCCGATTCATAAACAGCCAGAGGAAGCTGAGGGAGATGCTCAGCTTTGCAGCCAAATTGCAGAACTGGGTTTTGTGATAAAGGCAGGAGTTACCGCATATCCAGTCAATGGTAAAGGGGTAGAAAAACCTGAGATAGGTTGGTTTAAGGAACGACTCATTGGCTCTCCTCCAACATCAGGGGTAGAACATGTTAAAAAAACATTTAAACATGTTTGTTAAAACTGAACAAAAGGTCATTTCACATGTGAAGGCGAAACGCTTTTTTTTATTTTTATTAAAGGAGGTAATTCTAGTGGAGGTTCAGCCTCATCATGAAAATAAGAGTAATAAAGAAAATTCAGACTTGGTGCTTCATGGATGCCTCGTGGCAGAGCAGTGAAGCCTCTCTACCAAGAAGCAATGACAGGCTGATTCAAACAGCCTGCACTATTCGTTTTACTTCCCTCGGGTGAAGCAGACGAAGCTCGGTCTGAAATGAGAAGCCATTAAGCCGTCGAGTGAAATGGGCCATTTTTAACTTTATTATGCACACTAATTGGTAAAATGAAGTAGCATCCATTTTCAAAGTCAAAGGCAGTGAGCCATGACAGTGAAACTGACCATTATCAGCCCATGATTGTCCATTAACTGTCTTTCCTCTCAAATGCTTGTTTAGTGCAGGTTTAAAAGTTGACTAAAACCTACTAGTCATCAGGAAGTAGAAGAGTCAAAAGAAAAAAAGATTCGGAGTATTTTTACTCCTGGGATTGATGCAAAAAACCTCAAAATGAAAATGATTAAAAGAAATGATGAAAAGATAAAATGGAGAAAATGGAAACTACATTTCTGAGGCTTTTTATAACCAACAGGGGTATTATGTTGTCTCTCCCTTCAGATATTAACTAGACGTTAGTTACAACAAGCATTTAAATATTTGGGAAAAATATTTATTGCCAATTATGGTGGATTTCAAAAACGAATCTCGTGACATTTTCACTTCAAATGAAAATAATCTCAGCAGGAAATGACTGTTTTTCCATGACGCCGTCTGTCAGCACCACTCTTTTCCAACAGGAACACTTTAATCTTGTAGCATCGTCAAACAAGTCGAAACTAAACCTTTACCCATTTCCCTCAAAACAGGACTGAAACACCCCCTCGGAAAACTCACTTTCTGCTGTGCAGCTGACAATTAAAACAAATGAAAAACTGGGCGCACTCGACGTTTCCAGCTTTTACTGCTGAGTGTTTTGGGTTAGTTCAAGGTTCTAAGTTGCTCAACATCCAGGGTAATATTAGTGTTTGGGTCCAGCCGTCTAAAACTTTGAAACCTTCAACATGTACAGGTGGAAACACAGAGAGCTGTAATCAGACTTGATAAACAAACTATTGATTTAGGCTTAACTTCTGATAAGTTTATTACTAATCAGTAAAACAATGTCCATGAACTAAAATGCATCTTGGACACGATCCAAATTGCCCCCCAAAAAAGAAAAAGCACAGAATATTGTGTAGAAGGACACCTTTGTTTACAGCAGCAAACCCAAACTCTGTTCCCAGGGGCCCGTGTGACCCAAATGTTTAAATGTCTGCCTGCTTCAGAATTCTGAATAAAAACGGGTCATTAAGGTGATTCTGCAGAACTCGTCTAAAGCCTAAACCAGAGATGGGAAGCTTTATCCAACCTAAGCACAACTCAGATAGACCAATCAACCCAACAGTCATGTTTTGGACTATGGGAGGAAGGCGTAGTACCCGGAGAGAACCCATGCATGCACGGGGAGAACATCCAAACACGAGGAGAGTCTCCTGACAGCTTTGGCAAAGTACCAGAAACATTTCTGGTACTGAGTAACCCGCAAGTTCTGGTGGAGTAACTTGCAAGTTTCAAACAAATTAGGAAAGTATAGACATTGCTGAACCACAATTTCTCAATTTGAGGAGCGTTTCAGGTTATCATCTTCCAGGAGTAATAGTAGTAACTGATTTTTGACAAATATTCAAATACAATTCAGTTTTTCCACATTTTCTATGGTTTATAATTTATTATTACAAGGTTTGAATGTGTAATGTTGTACTTTCCTTCAATCTTAACTGATTCTTTCTGACACCCAACAATTCAGTTTTAGAATCAAATGGTAAATGTCAGTTTCTTCATTGATGTTTTACTGTTCAAGAGACTGGTTCTGATTAGGTCCAGAAAAGGTTGAAACATCAGGGAGAAACAAAGAGACTTCTGTGGTCCGATAATAGCTGTTCTAACTGGAGCCGACATTTGTGAACTGAGTGTAAATGTGTGAAATCACACGAGGAGGGAGCCAAAAGTGAAGGAAACAAATAGAGTTCAATAAAGAGGCAGATTTCATGTCAGAGAGCTGGTAGAACTAACAGAAACGACTCTTTTTTTATTCAAGGTTTATTCCCAAATCTATCAACCGAATGTGTGGTTGATAGATTTGGCTGGTCCAGCCTATGAACCCCTAACTGTCGGACTCAGTGGTTTCATGTGTTTTAATGTGGACCGATGAGTCTGCCTTGCACAGAAAGTGCAGGGAACACAGCATCGAAACATTTTAACTTGAATTAAAGAGCACTGGACATAAGGTGGTAGGAGTAAAGCAAAGAGAGATGTTGGGTTTTTAATAAGAATTTGTTGTTCTGCTGTAATTTACCACCGCCTCCCACCAGGGCTCGTTTTTCTCTCCAGGGTCACCTTCTTCTCTAAAAACTAAAAACCAACCAATTTTCTTGCTGCATAAACTGAAATATAAGGAGCGGTCTCCCAAAAACCAGTCAACAAGTCAGCGGATTCCTTCCATACAGACTGATAAAACGCCTGGGCAGCCGGGGACCAGGCTAGTATGAGAGAGGGACATATGGGCTGAAAGTGTCTTATGTTGAAAAAATGTTGGCAGACATTATTTTGCATCAAAATGCAGGAAACTGCTGCAAAGAATATTTCAGCTTAAAGAACTGTTATATGGACCATCAAGAACTTTAAGGTGAGACGTCCAGAGAAGAGGACTTTAGGACAGCTGAGACAGTACAGAAAACTCCAGGTCTTTTCTCCTCTAGGGTGCTACAGGTCAGAGTTTGCCCAAACCTTGCAGCAGAAAGATCTTACAGTGAAAAAAGGGCAGCAAAGAAGTGACATCTGTCCATGAAACCCTCAAATCTAGACTAGAACTCTGCTTGGTGTACAAGGATGGACAGCAGAAGATGTATGCAAAGTTATTTTCTCTGACGACTCTTCTTCTGATTGGCTGGGAAACCTGGAGAAGTAAAGCTGAGAGGTACAATAAGTCCTGGGTGGTGCCAACCGTGATGCATCCTAACCCAGTCCATGTGTGGGGTTGGTTCTCCTCCAGATGAGTGGGCCTGCTTCAACTCTGTCCAGGAACATCAACATGTGGATATAGATCTGGATCAGAATGACATCCAACAATCCAGGAACATTTTGCTGATGGTTCAGGGAGTCTTCCGGTCCGATGGAGCACCACCTCACAAGTCACTGACTGATGAAGTGGCTCAGAGATCCAAGCACTAGAAGTTTGGACCTGTGGTGTGAACCCTACTGAGATTTCTAACCTACGGTTTAAAAGAAGAACTACAGGGCTGTTTCTGCCATCTGAAACCAAACTACACATGCTGCATATTTGGTTTCGATGCTGCAGTTTTTGTGTTTTCTGGTTTAATGTTTTCTCTTTAGTTTTTTTTATGATGCATTTATTTAAAACAGCGTCTGCGTTTGGTCAGACAAAAGCTGCTTTGCAAACTGTCTTTGTATTTGGTTACTTTAAGCAGATGCTGGTGATGCTCCGCTGATGGCAGGAGTGTGTGTTGCGGTCCGTGCAGAAGTCTTAAACTCAGTAAACTGATCCTGAGCCAGCAGAGCAAACAGACGTTCTTTGCTTTACTAGGAGGAAAAAGAAGAACAGATCTCCTACGACCACCATGAGGACAATTTAACGGACGTGGTTCTAACCAACAACCTCCCTGCATCTGTTCTCCTCTGTCAGTCTAAATACCATACATAAATAATGCAAAGGCATCTGAACCTGCAGCTCCGATGGAGCACTAACAATAGCAAGGACGACCGGCTCGGGCAGGAGGGGGAGCTGAGAAAAAGATACTCTTATTTCACCTTCAGAAAACTTGGAAGGAAACAAAATGGAGCTCAGATCTGGAGGCAGCTTTAAGAAGCTCATCATGATTTTACCGTTTACTCAGTATTTATTACAGGGCCAACGTGAGAGCAAAATTAGATCCCAAACCTCCACCATCAGCCTCTGGGCTGCAGCTAACTGACATCTTTGGCCTATTTTGTGAAAATAAGGCAATAAGTCCGAGTTTAAATTTGTAGATTATGAGCTCATATTTTCTGGGATATATTGCACAGAATATGGAGGCAAATATTTAAAGCATAATTGCAGAGATAGCGACCATGCTTCTCACTAATGTGAGAACAGAAAGGGGCTTAAAATGTCAGGAGATCTCATTAGATGCTAATAAAACTTTTAGTTAAATATGAAAGTAAAACTCTTCCAAACTGCAGTTATATGTTTGCATCATGAAGGGGATGAACATCTTTAACAGTCTTTAAGGGTTGCTCCAGAGCTGGGGGCCCAGGTCCAGACCTCCAGAGCTACTATCCTGCAACCTTTAGATGCATCTTTTCTCGAACACACCTGAATTAGCTCTGAGGGCTGGACCCGGGCACCCCTGCTCTAGACAAACACAAACACAGCTAACGAACATAAGCTGCTTCCATAAAGGTTCACAGGGAGAGTAGCTGCTGATTAAATGCACTGACCACCAGATCATCGTGAGGTGATCTGCTCTATAAAAGCTCTGGAGAAGAGTTTTTTAAGCCTGGTCCTGAGGGGCGACAGATGCATCTCTGGTCCAGCCCACCTGATTCAAATGATAGCATCACCTCCTTAGCATGCTATCTAGTGCTGGAGAAGCCAATCAATCACCCATTCATTTGAAGCAGGTGTGTGGCAGCAGGGAAACACCTAAAACATGCAGGACACTGGGGTCCTGAGGAGCAGATCTGGAGCATACAGGCGTGGTAACACAATGCCAAGAAGGAAATGCATCAGCAATGACCCTAGACAAGCAACTGTTGCTGCTCAGCAATCTGAAGGGTTATCAGGACATTTCCAAACCATCTGAAGTCCATCCTTCTACAGAGAGATGAGAGCAAATCATTTGGGAATTTCCATTTCACTCCAAACTTTTTCAGACTCAATTTTCCTGCTAGCATTTATTACTTTAGAGCTCAAAACATTTTCCCAGTCCAGTTTTATCATCTGCGCTTGATAAAGGGGCATTTCACGTTTCTGAACAAACTTGGATGAGATCCTTAAAGTAAAGTAATCATTTCCTAACAGTGCAGAAAAACGGCAGCTTTAATGCTTCGTTTGGCATCTAAACTGAACTCAGTCCAAGATCCTGAAGTTCAGTTTTAATCTGAGAGGAAAAAATATAAAAAGGCAACAAAATGAGTTTATCTGGTAGAAACTCAAAATGATTTATTGTGTTGTGGAAAATAAAGGATAAATCAATGTTATAAGCACTTTAATGTTCTGCAGTTAGAATGTATTTATCTTTAAGGTTTTAAAATGATAAATAAATGAAAACTCAAACTTTTTCCCTACTCAATATTTTTTCTTTTTTCATATCCAAAACGTAAACAAATATCAATTCCAATTCTCTACTTTTCCAAAGCTCCATCTTAGAACCCGCCCAAATGGAGACAAGCTCAGGTGTATCTCGTGTTTTAGGCGTTAGATTTGTTTCTGAGCTGTTTTTGTCTCCTTGTGGACGGCGCCTCAGACCTTTACACACTCAGGACATTTTACAGTGATGAAAACTTTTCCCCTTTTACTACATCTGTCTGGAAATGGTCTTTTCCAATTAAAACATCAGTAAATATTTGTCTCAGGGATGTATAGAGATTCTGTACCTTGTAGTTTATTTTGTAAAAAGTTTATTGGCACCTACAGTCACTGTAAAACGGTACTGCAAACCAAGCTGTTTGCAAACCGCTAAGAAGCAGCAACAGAAGAGGAAAACACACTATAAGCATTAAAGCTGTTTGAAATGAAATCAGCACTTCTTACCGAGTTTGTTCCCAGGACCTGCAGATCCGGCTCTCTGGACTCCAGCAGCTTGGCCACCATGTGCAGGAAACTCTCCACAAAGGGTTTGATGCTCTGAGAGTGGCAGGCCATCAGCAGCTGGTCCAGGGCCTCCATGGCTATCACAACATACCTGCACGCAGTTCAGCCTTTAGAGCTGGTTTTATAACTATCAGCTGGAAACATGGAAGACGCACAAAACGAGGCAGTGAATCATCTAAAAACACAGATGATAGGAATCCTCAGCCTGCTGACATTAATGGACTGTTCTGACTGACTGTAGGACGCTACGGTAACTGCCTGACACCTCCATGTATGCCCAATCATTTCCCTTCCATGACCGGCCAGTTTCTTTGTTTTTTAAAACCCACTGAGTGTAAATGAGGTCCTCACCCGTAGCGGTGTCGCACCACATCTCTGCTCAGCCTCTCGGCTAGGTACGCTCCGATTCTGTCCAGTTTCTCCGGTGCCGAGACGGCGTAGAAGGTCAGCTTCTCCATGTCGGACTTACTGAGGCCATCCTGACAGGGAGCACAGAGCAGAGCTACAGGTTTGTCAAAACCTCCCAAATGATGTAAAATGAGCAGAAAACTGAATATTTAACATTGTTGACTCCCTTGGGCAACATTTTATATTTTATATGTTCCTGAAGAAAACTTCCCTCAGCAACAGTCATCCATAAAAGCTCGTTGATGTAACAGATCTATAAGGATAATAAAAACTCTTATAACTAACATCCCCCCGGCTGAAATAACTCCAGTAAAATTTCTATAATCAGAGGAACGTTCTGGAGAGCAGCTATAAATCCATCTGACCCAGTCTGTGTGTGCTAGTGTATGATCACCAAACTCCTCTGGCCAAGGGATCTTCTGGTCAGAAACCTGGAACATCTTCCTCTCACCGTTTATGGATTCTCTATGATCATCCACCTCCAGCTTCCACAGGGTCTCCGTTTGAGTGGAGTGGACCTCCGGAGCTTACGGCCACCGGGTCGGGCACCCATGTCTACAGCTGGGCCGGTACTATTAAGGATGAGTCTCATAAATGCTAGATCGCTAGCAAACCAACTTTAATTCCTGCTGATTTCACCTTTAACCGTGACCCTGGCAGAGTGTCGGTGAGTCCAGCTGTTTATCCGAGCTTCTACCCACTGACTGGATATTTGAATGCATCAAGGACAGCTGCACGTCGTGGGTGACGGTGGCTGTTTTTAAGAAGAAATTTACTCAGAAATAACTTGTAACTGACTCCTATTCAAGTTCTGAAATTCTGATGTTTGAGTTGGGTCGTCCCCGCCCAGCTCTCGCTGCAGACCACCAAAATACAAGGATTTTATTCAAAACTTTTCGGCACATTTTTGCCCAGAACATGTTCACATTTATATTGTTGGATAATTTTCTATCCACTGTCCCACAAAGCCAGAGACTTTTAAATTCAATAGACACTTTTATTGTTGTCCAGGTTGTGGCGGTCCAGCCCAGAAACATACGTTGGATCGGGTGCTGTCCTTAGGTTTACCTAACGCATCTGAACAACTTTCTATTGCTTTTAAAAGTAATAGAAAGTCTCTCAGTGAACCTTAGAAAGCCTGTGTCTTCTTCAGCCTCATTGACCAGTGGAGTTCCTCGGGGATCTATTTAATGAACAGGGATTTAGCTTTAACTTTTAGTAAATATAATATTTATTTTCATTCATATGCTGTTGACACTCAGATCTGCCTTCAGCTGAAGGGAAAATCCAGTGTTTCAGTGTCTCACTGAAGTCAAAACCTGGATGGCTTTAATTTTCATCAGTTGTCATCATGTTTGGACCAGGTGGTGATCACAGCGCTTCTCATTCTGATCTGGATAGCCTAGAGAGCCTTTTGTTAAGCTGCACCTTAGACATCTGGGGGGGATATTGGACTAATTTTACCTTTGATAAACAGATTTGTTCAGTTGTACAGTAATCCTTTTATAAACTGAGGCTTTTATCTAAAGTGAAACCATTTTTATCTGTTAAAGCCTTTGACTGGATGATCCAAGCTATTATTGCATCCCATCTGGATTGTTGGAACTCTTTATATGTTGGTGTTAATCAGGCCTATCCTGCAGCAATTTTTAAATGTGCTATATTAATAAACTGGACCACTAATTCAGAACAGATCCATTCAGCCCTTGAAACAGGAAGGGATGGGAGCTGTTAATGGGGTTCTTCTTCACTGCAAGTTTGAACTTACTTTAGGATCCTCTGGGAAGATGTTGTCCACCAATCGCTTGTACCTCGGCCTCAGCGGCCCACAGCAGCCACAAACCCCTGGGAATATGAGACAAAAAGAAAGGTCTTAGCACAGAAGACCGTGACCTCCTGTTCACCTTCTTATGTTCTTTATTTTCAACAGACGCTGCAGATTAAAAGCCTCCTTTTTAGAGGAGGCTTCAAACTTCCAGCCAAACTTAAAGAACTCACACTGGTTTCTGGAGCTGTCAGCCCAACATGACTCATGCAGACACAATCCAGACTTCCACTGTATTCAGGAGTGGGTCGTGACAGGGCACGCCTTCTTACTAACATGAATTAGTATTATGGGGTGCAGCCGGTGAGTCAATAAGCAGCAATGAGTCAGAGTCACGGCTCTGCAGCGAGAGGTAAGAAAGCCAAAGTCACAGAGGAGACGACGGGTCGACTGGAGATCTGGAAGATGCTGCAGAACCCAGCAAGGCCCGCCTGACTCACCTCTGGGTCTATCAGAGTTTACAGGACATATATGCCATTTCATCCATTTAGAATTATTTATACTGCCCTAATTATATTGATAAAATAAATAAATAAATGGGGGATGAAAATTAAATTAATATACACAAATGAAACAAGAACAACAAATTCATAAATAGTGCTGCTTTGGGTTAGAAAATAAATAAATCTTTGATGCATAAATAATGAAATGAGGTATAGGATGCTGTGGACAAAAAAATAAGATGACTTAAACAACAAAAAGATTAAATAAAGACAATTAAGCTGAAAAAACGAGGAGTTAATTTGAAATGTTTCCACAGAAATATTTGAAGATTCTGTTTTCAAGTAAATTTGTATGATGTCATTGTTTTATTTAAGTTCCTAAAGGATCTTGGGCTGGAGGGTCAACTGCCTGATTTCACATCAGTCTTTTCTACACTGAAATCCCATCAGTGGAAATCAAAGATCCAAACGCTTCTAAAATCCTTGTAACAGAAATAAACTTTGTGTAAAGATCCTTTGTCTCGTTCCTTTAGAGCAGTTGAGCAGGCTTCAGTCACTGGCACAGTGAACCAGGTGAAACAGGTGAACCAGGTGAGCTCAGAGTGCCTCCGCCTCGATTTCAGGTCAAGTATGACTTGATGAGGTGGAGCTCAGCTCAACAGATGAATCGAATAAACCCGACCTGAATTCACACAGAACAACTTCACAACATGCAACTGACCATGGTAACTGATACATCTGAAGTAACAGATGTTAGTCTCATAGAAACAACTCATTTCAGGGTTAATACCCCTGATTTTTCTACAGCATACAAGTTATTTACAGTGTTTTGATCTGAGACAGTGAATAAATGTCAGACATGCAGATATGAGGAGGTCCCTGCAGAGTCGCAGCATGTGTGCAAGTCAGCACTTAGATAAAATACCTGGAAGGGTGCGTTCAGGGACAGCAGATCGGCCGGGCTCCATAGATGGTACAGGCATGCAGGGTGAGAATAAAACTGCCTTGGTTTAAAGATTTGCGGAAGTCATAATTTCATCCACTCCATTTTTGCACTATTCAACATACTTCTGGCATCATTTATATTATTTCATCAGTTTTCTTGGCAGAAATGGTTGGTTTCCACCACTAATCGGGTTGCATACTGGTTTTAGAGTTGATCAAGCACCCCATGCTTCTGGAATGGCCTCTGTATGTTCTAAATTCAACTCTGTAGGACAAATTATACACCATGCCATTCTAACTTAAGTTCAGAGCTTATTGTGCGTTATCCTTTCAGAAAGTTTAGATATGTGTTTTAGCATCTTTGTCCTGCTGGAACATCTGACCATGTCCAAGAGTTAACCATCTAGCAGTGGATTAGAGGTCAAGCTGAAAAATCTGGAGGTCCTTGTGGATTTTTCCATCCAGTTGTTTTGTAAAGCACCAGTACCACCAAACAGCCCTACAACAGGATGCTGCCACCACCGTGCTCCACAGTTGGAGCAGCGTTCTTGGGTTTAAAAGCCTCACCTTTGCTCAGTCTTGGTGCATATAACCCTTCCCCAGAAGGTCTCTAGCTTGTTCTTGTGGGCAGCAGTATATTTTAGTCCAGTTTGCAGCTGTCACTTTTGGCCCTGAGGTTTTTTTTGTTGGCCACCACCTTCTCAGTCCACGGTGATGTACAACTGGCTTTAGTGTGGACGGTGGTACTGGTGTTCTACCAGCTTCCAGTTCATGGAAGGCTTGAGCCTCGGTGGTTCCTGAACATCCTAACCAACGTCCCTTCATGCCAGAGGGACAGTCTGGGTCAGATGGTTGAAACATGAACCCATGCTCCAACAGGACAACACCCCAAACATTAAACCTTGTTCCCCTATGAATAAAGCAGGGTAGCAATAAGCTTCTGGAATGGTCATCAAGATTTAAACGTCTCACATTTGCAGCAGGTAACTGAAAACAGTTGTTTGCTTTAAAGGAGGAGCCGACAGCAGAAAATTAATGACAGCAGGTTTGAATTACATTTAAGTCCTTTCTGGCTGAGGGCATCGTGCCTGCAATACAGTAATAGAGGCAATGCATCAATTTTAGTGTCCGGCGATGAATCTGCAGAGAGGGCGGCATAATCACGGCGCACAGCGGGGCTGCAGAGGTCTGTGGCGAGCACGAAGACTGATGAATTACAATGAGACGCGGCTAACTCAGCTGGCTGAGGAGAGGCAATTACAGCCGATCAGATCCATCATCCCACTGCAACCCAGCAACAAAGTTGAGGACGCATTGAAGCAAACCTAAAGCTCTAACATGACCACCTGTTGTCACACAGCAGGTGGCAAAATGCAGCAAAATGTAAAATAAAGCAGCCTTTTTACATGTTCTGAGAAGAACTACATAAAGTGGAGAGATTCTATAAATCACAGCGCTCTCTGACCTGAGAAGTTTTCTTTTTTTAATTGATTTCTACAGAGAAGGACCTTAATGTCCACCGAACACAACAAGCAATGAATAAATAATCACAATATGTGGAAAGGTTCTGGAGCTGTAAACTAACCCAACAGAACCACTTTGAAGGCAGTGGTGAGTTTTTTTCATTGCTAACAGACTAGTCACTCAGTTCTGCATCTTATTGCTAAATGTGTTTAAAAAACATGGAAGAAGACGATACTAATGGTCAACAGCTTATTTTGTTTTTGGTCCAACTTTAACATGGTACCAATTTATACAAGTAACAAGAGAAATTATTACTTTAGAAATTTAGGAATTTGTGTTTTTATTTTTTTTAGATATTAAATATATTGACATATTTGCAAAGCCCTGACCAAACGGGATGATTATAGCTTTACCTGAAACCACAACACTGGAGTCTCAAACTTTAGTCCTCGAGGACCAGTATTCACGCAACGTTTAGACGTGTCCCTGTCCCTGCACAGATTAATCAAATGGCTGAATTACCTCCTCAGCATGCAGCGAAGACCCCTTAATGACCTAATCATTTGATTCAGGTGCTCTGAAGCTGAGATACATCAGAAAGTTACATGACACCGACCCTCGAGGACTGGAGTTTGAAACCCTAGCATATAAAGGATAGTCCTGCCTTGTGCCTCCCTCAGTCTTGCCTGAAGGTTCGACCTACCACAGCTGAGGAAGCATCGTCTGTTTGTGGCTCGGTTATAGTTGAACGTTCCATCAGCCTCCGTTTGAGGCACCCGCCGGTATCTACTCAGAATATCACAAAGAGACGGCATAAGGTGAACAGGTTCTATTCCAGCTGTGGTCCTCAGGAGAATGATCCCTCAGGGTCAAAGATAATTCTTTTGAAAGTAATCCACCACAAGATCTTCAGAAGATAGTTACATTCAGAACAATGTAGATTCTGTTTTCACCTCACCAGGTAAGACGATCAAACAACAAAACATCTCTGCCACACCTTTCTAGATTCTCTCTGCTGCTGGCCCAACTTTACATACATACGATGGACAGCAGGTTTAGCCAATGAGCATCATCCTTGGTCCGTGTGACCACAATCACCTGGAAATACCCCACTTTGTGAGAGCGAAGAAGAGACTCTGCTTGGTCCAATGTTGGCCTGCCTGCAGAGGCTCGGGTTACTGGCCTCTGTGTTCACAGGAAAACAAGATCCAACATGGAGGTGAAGGGGCATTCTGGAACCGAAGTAGCTTCAGGAGGCCTAATTTAAATAAAGCGGCCAGGTTTCCATGTGAATGGGATGGAAATTATAACCAAATGAACAATCTTACAATTTCACTGACCCAGTGAGGTGTGTGGTGAGGAGCAAAGAATCAAAGAAGTTCAACGATTGTTTGTAACAATGCTTGATTTTTATTTAAATTCCTTTTCCACAGAGGTAAAAATCATGAGAAAGTAAAAACAAGAAGATAATGACCTAATTTAAAGTCTAATATGTTGAGGGGTGAGATGGTTTTTGTAAATAGCAATTAGAAATGATTTATTTTACTTCCACAGTGTTGGAAATGTATCTCGCCTCAACCTGTATATTTTATGAGATTTTTACCCCTTTAATTAAGATCATTTCCCCCAAAAATCCAACGTAATCCGTTTGTAAATTTGACATTTGCAAATTTTAAATCTCTGCAGACAAAAATCAGGTGATGAACCCCAAGGCTCCGTTCTCAGCCCCCTTTCAAAATCTGCATGCTGCCTGTAGCTTAATTTATATGGTATTACCATGGTATTACCATCTGAGACCTGTTCACTCAGTGTTTCCAGAACCAGAACCAAATAAGGGGAGGCCACTTTTAGTTTAAATACTCCTCAGCTCTGCAATAAACTCCCTGAAAAATCCACAGAAAGTCCAAATTTCCAGGAAATGTAAAACTCTCACTTTGAATTAAATTGTGCATACATGTTGCTGAGCTAAAATTGGTTCTGGTGCAGCGATCGGTTTGTCTTCAGCACCGGATCATGACATCCAGCCCAACAGCATTTGGCACAAGCCAGAAAAAAATTTCTGATGAAATAAGTCATACAGGTCCTTCTCAAAAAATTAGCATATTGTGATAAAGTTCATTATTTTCCATAATGTCATGATGAAAATTTAACATTCATATATTTCAGATTCATTGCACACTAACTGAAATATTTCAGGTCTTTTATTGTCTTAATACGGATGATTTTGGCATACAGCTCATGAAAACCCAAAATTCCTATCTCACAAAATTAGCATATCATTAAAAGGGTCTCTAAACGAGCTATGAACCTAATCATCTGAATCAACGAGTTAACTCTAAACACCTGCAAAAGATTCCTGAGGCCTTTAAAACTCCCAGCCTGGTTCATCACTCAAAACCCCAATCATGGGTAAGACTGCCAACCTGACTGCTGTCCAGAAGGCCACTATTGACACCCTCAAGCAAGAGGGTAAGACACAGAAAGAAATTTCTGAAAGAATAGGCTGTTCCCAGAGTGCTGTATCAAGGCACCTCAGTGGGAAGTCTGTGGGAAGGAAAAAGTGTGGCAGAAAACGCTGCACAACGAGAAGAGGTGACCGGACCCTGAGGAAGATTGTGGAGAAGGGCCGATTCCAGACCTTGGGGGACCTGTGGAAGCAGTGGACTGAGTCTGGAGTAGAAACATCCAGAGCCACCGTGCACAGGCGTGTGCAGGAAATGGGCTACAGGTGCCGCATTCCCCAGGTCAAGCCACTTTTAAACCAGAAACAGCAGCAGAAGCGCCTGACCTGGGCTACAGAGAAGCAGCACTGGACTGTTGCTCAGTGGTCCAAAGTACTTTTTTCAGATGAAAGCAAATTCTGCATGTCTTTCGGAAATCAAGGTGCCAGAGTCTGGAGGAAGACTGGGGAGAAGGAAATGCCAAAAGGCCAGAAGTCCAGTGTCAAGTACCCACAGTCAGTGATGGTCTGGGGTGCCGTGTCAGCTGCTGGTGTTGGTCCACTGTGTTTTATCAAGGGCAGGGTCAATGCACCAAGCTATCAGGAGATTTTGGAGCACTTCATGATTCCATCTGCTGAAAAGCTTTATGGAGATGAAGATTTCATTTTTCAGCACGACCTGGCACCTGCTCACAGTGCCAAAACCACTGGTAAATGGTTTACTGACCATGGTATCACTGTGCTCAATTGGCCTGCCAACTCTCCTGACCTGAACCCCATAGAGAATCTGTGGGATATTGTGAAGAGAACGTTGAGAGACTCAAGACCCAACACTCTGGATGAGCTAAAGGCCGCTATCGAAGCATCCTGGGCCTCCATAAGACCTCAGCAGTGCCACAGGCTGATTGCCTCCATGCCACGCCGCATTGAAGCAGTCATTTCTGCAAAAGGATTCCCGACCAAGTATTGAGTGCATAACTGTACATGATTATGTGAAGGTTGATGTTTTTTGTATTAAAAACAATTTTATTTTATTGGTCGGATGAAATATGCTAATTTTGTGAGATAGGAATTTTGGGTTTTCATGAGCTGTATGCCAAAATCATCCGTATTAAGACAATAAAAGACCTGAAATATTTCAGTTAGTGTGCAATGAATCTAAAATATATGAATGTTAAATTTTCATCATGACATTATGGAAAATAAGGAACTTTATCACAATATGCTAATTTTTTGAGAAGGACCTGTATATGCAAAATACACGTATTCGTATGCACAAGTCTGATTTTTTGCAAGTTTACGACCAAACAAACTATTTGTGAAAAAGAAACAGCTCTTTGTCACCAGGTAATGTGTCATCAACATTAGTTAATCCCTCAAGTCTGAGGTAGATGTTCTCTTCCTCCAACCAAAATATTGAGGTCACTCGAAAGGTTTCCTGTTGGAAGAGAACAATGAATGCAGGTTGTACTGTTCATATACACTGCTCAAACAAATAAAGGGAACACTCAAATAATACATCCTAGATCTGAATGAATGAAATATTCTCATTGAATACTTTGTTCTGTACAAAGTTGAATGTGCTGACAACAAAATCAGACAAAAATCATCAATGGAAATCAAATTTATTAACCAATGGAGGCCTGGATTTGGAGTCACACACAAAATTAAAGTGGAAAAACACACTACAGGCTGATCCAACTTTGATGTAATGTCCTTAAAACAAGTCAAAATGAGGCTCAGTATTGTGTGTGACCTCCACGTGTCTGTATGACCTCCCTACAACGCTTGGACATGCTCCTGATGAGACGGTGGATGGTCTCCTGAGGGATCTCCTCCCAGACCTGGACTAAAGCATCCGCCAACTCCTGGACAGTCTGTGGTGCAATGTGACGTTGGTGGATGGAGCGAGACATGATGTCCCAGATGTGCTCAATCGGATTCAGGTCTGGGGAACCGGCAGGCCAGTCCATAGCTTCAATGTCTTCATCTTGCAGGAACTGCTGACACACTCCAGCCACATGAGGTCTAGCATTGTCCTGCATTAGGAGGAATCCAGGACCAACCGCACCAGCATATGGTCTCACAAGGGGTCTGAGGATCTCATCTCGGTACCTAATGGCAGTCTGGCTACCTCTGGTGAGCACATGGAGGGCCATGCGACCCTCCAAAGAAATGCCACCCCACACCATTGCTGACCCACTGCCAAACCGGTCATGCTGAAGGATGTTGCAGGCAGCAGATCTCTCTCCACGGTGTCTCCAGACTCTGTCACGTCTGTCACATGTGCTCAGTGTGAACCTGGTTTCATCTGTGAAGAGCACAGGGCGCCAGTGGCGAATTTGTCAATCCTGGTGTTCTCTGGTAAATGCCAAGCGTCCTGCACAGTGTTGGGCTGTGAGCACAACCCCCATTTGTGGACGTCGGGCCCTCATACCATCCTCATGGAGTCGGTTTCTAACCATTTGTGCAGACACATGCACATTTGTGGCCTGCTGGAGGTCATTTTGCAGGGCTCTGGCAGTGCTCCTCCTGTTCCTCCTTGCACAAAGGTGGAGGTAGCGGTCCTGCTGCTGGGTTGTTGCCCTCCTACGGCCTCCTCCACATCTCCTGGTGTACTGGCCTGTCTCCTGGTAGTGCCTCCAGGCTCTGGACACTATGCTGACAGACACAGCAAACCTTCTTGCCACAGCTCACATTGATGTGCCATCCTGGATGAGCTGCACTACCTGAGCCACTTGTGTGGGTTGTAGAGTCCGTCTCATGCTACCACGAGTGTGAAAGCACCACCAACATTCAAAAGTGACCAAAACATCAGCCAGAAAGCATAGGTACTGAGAAGTGGTCTGTGGTCCCCACCTGCAGAACCACTCCTTTATTGAGTGAGTCTTGCTACTCGCCATATATTTCCCCCTGTTGTCTATTTCATTTGGACAACAGCTGTGAAATTGATTGTCAATCAGTGTTGCTTCCTAAGTGGACAGTTTGATTTCACAGAGGTTTGATTTACTTGGAGTTATATTGTGTTGTTTAAGTGTTCCCTCTATTTTTTTGAGCAGTGTACATTTCTTAACTTCTGAAGAAGCCTTCAGACTAAAACAGTCACCCTGTAACCTTCTAATACATACACAGGGTTGGAGTAAAGCTCCCCCAGCAGAGCTGTTTGCTTTAATCTACACCCAAACCACCAGAGGCACATAATCTAAACGATTAAAATGTGGAACGCTCCTCGGCTGATTAATAGCTCAGCCTTTGACAGGAGCATAAAAACTAAAACAGCATCTTCCATCCACGCCGTCGTCGGTTGACATTCTCACTACGTCTCGGCATGTGCAGAGTTTTCAGGACAGAGATGTGGACACATTTCGTCAGCTTGTCCACGAGTGGCTGACGTAAAGATGTCCGTGAAGATTTAGAAACTATAATTTTCTAGAAGCTTGGACTGAAACTGTGAAGAGTTGGAGGGAAGGAGAACTACAGACGTTCTTCCAATGCATGATCAAGCTAATCTGAAAATGTGACACATTTGACCACTCGAACGGTTAACCGTATTAAACGTAACTGATTATCAGCCAACTGACTGAATGCATCCTGTAAAAAGTGTCCTGGTTGACGGTTTGGGTTAAAGTTTTAAACTGAACAGAAACAAGGAAGATGCACTTTCTACAAGATCAGAAATCAACATTCAACCATCTTCAAAATTTCCCAACTTTTCTGTGGTTTCATTGATAAACTGACAGCTATAAGAAGAACACGGAAAACAGAAGCCCGGCCCCATCTGTAGGAGCAACCTTTCCTTATATAATTTACAACAGGTTGTAGAACCAAGTCAGCCTACAGAGTCATGATGCATTCGCTCGGATTTATGTGGGTTCTGATTCTGCATCAATCTGACTTTCATACACAACATCATCATCCTTTCCTGTAGCTGTATTAGGATGAAGGTTAACAGCTTTTATATGGAGAGGTAGTTTATGATATTTAGTCAGAGCAAATAAATCTAAAACAGCTGTGAGTTTATAACAAACAAATAAAGGAATAAATAATAGTTATAGATTTGCTTGTTGACTGGAAGTGGCTGCTGGCCTCGTTAACTTGTAAGGTTTTTATAAGCTGAAGGCTGTGTGCACAAACAGAGATAAAGAGTCAAATCTGCAGCCCTCCTCAGCCTGACCACACAGATTTCTGCATTCATGCACGTTTCTACAAGTATCACCAGGTTGCAATGGACATGCAGTTTATATTTATATATTTTGTGGTATTTATTGCAATAACACTAAAAGTGATGATAAGAAGAATATAAAAATCCATTGCAGTCTTTCTTGACATAGGATTTTATGGATGCGAGTGTAAATCATTGCAGTCAAAGCCATGTAATCACAAATACTGCTCTAAAAATACTCCATCAGAGAACAACTTATTGAATATTAAACAGCCTGCTTCAGGAAATTAGGAATAAAGATCCACTCCTTAATGCAAATAACACCACACAATAACACATTTAATCATATTTTTAAAGATATCACTGTTTATTGCTCCTATTTTAATGTTACCTAATCAACCTACAGGCAGTGGAAGCTTTAAAGCAGACGAGAAAACAAAACAGCCCCCAAAGCTGTCAAAAAACACCAACCCGCCCAATCCAACCCTCAACAGAAAGACATCAAGGTCCCCATAGGCCCCACGCAGGGGGAGCAGGACACTCCTTGTTGCTGATAAAAGTGATCTATTTGCTTTCCAGCGAGGTTTTCTAAGATTTCGTTGTTGGCATAACGGAATCTCAGGACTGTACTGTAAACAGTGAGCAGGCAGAAAGCTGTGAACGCATGAAACCGAAGTCAGAGTCCTTGTTTGTCCACACAATCTTGGCCAATAAAGCTGATTCTGATTTATCAGAACACACTGATTGAAAATTAGGTGGGACAGCAAGGTACCATGAAAGACTGGTTTAGATCTGGTGTACTTTGTGTTATTAGGAAATTATAAATCTGAACAAACGAAGATTAAAAGTGGGGTTCCTCAAGGCTCCGTTCTCAGGTCACTTTTATTCAATATCTAGAGGATCCCCAGCCTCAGATGTAAACGTCACACATATGTATACTGATGAAAACTTTATATTTTCATCAGTATACTGAAGTACAGAAACCTGTGTCTGATATAAATAAGGACTGGAAACATAATTGTTTGGCAAAATTTCTGATAAGGGTGAAAGATTATCAGATAATCTTTTTTATGTCTTAACTATTCAATTATTCCTTATGTTTCTTTTAATGTGAAGCTTACATTTTAGTATTTATTCAATGTTATTCTTGTTTTTAATGATACTTTTATCCCTCTTAATTTCCTGCAGAGTACCTTGAATTACCTTGTGTATAAGTGGTCCTTCACAAATAAACTTGCATCACCTGACCTAACATGTTCAATCATCACTGTAATAATTAGTTACACACATGGCCTTCTAAGAGACATTAAAGTCGGATTTCCCTACCCCCTCCTGGTTTTAACATCCTTCAGAGACTCAAACTGATCTTGTGTTCCATTTTTAACTGAATGCAGCGGTTTAATTTTTTATTTCAATCTTTTACAACCTGTATAGAAAAACATATTTTGTGAGAATCACTTTGAGCCTCTGATAAAAAGTTATTTATTGACAGGCGCAAGGTTTTTAAATGGACACATTCACCTTCCCTGCTGCTCCGCCTCGTAAACATTTAACCAGCGAGGACGGGACACGCTGCAGCAGGTCCGAATGTTTTACAGATAAAGAAGGACCCAGTTAACAATGAATTCATCAGGAAATTCACATTTCCAGTCAGTACATGAAACCTGTTACAGATAACCGTAGAAGAGAAACAAAACTACAAAATCCAAACTTTCTAAAAAGTTAGAAATAAACATTTAAGCCAAATTAAAGCTGTAAAATAACTCATCTCTGCAAGCTTCCTGGACCATAAAGGATTGATTACGATTATTTGATCAGGTCACAAAAGACGCTCTATGGATTCCAGAACCTTTTCCAGTACAACCACTGCATACAAGCTGCCTCAGGAACCAGTGGGGGCTCCCGCTCCGTATCAGGGAGGTCACGCTAATAACGCTCACCCGGTGATATCCGGGCCTTCAGGCCCATTAAAACCAGGAGCTTTGGTCCTTTCAGTCAGCTGCTTCATAAGTCCTCCTCACAGGCTCTCAGAACGATGCCAACAGCTGAGCCCAGAGACCCATCAGACACAGCAGGGAGGGTGGTGGCAGACACAGACCATCCATCTCAGAGCAAATTACAGCAACCATCAGGGAGAGAGCAACTGGTGAAAGGAGGACTGGAGATGGATGGAGAAATAATGGAGGAGTAAAGGATGTAAAATACCCATAGAGAGCCAGAAGATGGAGAAAAGGCAGGATGGAGAGATGGAGGGGAGGTAGAAGAAAGCAAGGAGGCTGGTTGGCTGCAGAGAGACAAATGAGACCAATTTAAAGTCAGTTTTCCCTCCTGCATCCAGCCTCTATCAACCTCCAGACAATGGATCTCTGGAGAGAAGCGTAGCCAAACTGATGAGATCTGATAAACAAAATCAAACCCTGAAGACCGACAGGACAGGAAATGACCAAGTCACCTTCTGCGGCATCTGTGTTTCAAAGGGTGGAGCAGAAACAGAAACGGGTGGGTGTCTGGACAAGGGAAATGGGTCGGCTGCTAACCTGTAACAAGACGAAATGACCCGTTTGAGGCTGTTTCTCAACAGGAACAGGAATTCTTCAGGATCAATCTTTAAAACTCAAAACCTGTCTTCAGTTTAAGGTTGATTTTATCATAGAGACCCATCACAGCCTGTCCTAACTCCTAACTTTTCTGGTCGGTTGGACTGAGAAACAACATTTACACAATGGGACAGGGAATCATCTAAAAACATAAATATTTATACTCCATTTTCTTTTCCTGATCAGGTGCTATAAGCTTCAAAATCAGCAGCCACACCCAGCAATATCTCCATAAAAGTTGATTGACCTGTTTGAGGTCAGCATCTCCATCAGACCGAAGCCTGGACTTTAACTAGGCCACCATAAGACCCTTTTTTTGTTTTTCTGTTGTTTTTTTTTTTAACTGGAGTGCTTTTGATCATTCTCCTGCTGCATAACCCAAGTGAGCTTGGGTTGAAGGTTGTGAACTGATGGCCTGACATTCCACTTCAGGATTTTCTGGTAGGGACCAGCACTTCTTTGAAAGTCATACTCACCATTATTCCACTCGAGAAAGCTGAATAGAATTTGTGCTTCACAAGTCTTATGGGTAAGAACAGTTTTTTGTAGAGTGCATATTTCATTTTGTTTTAATATTTTTGATTGGTGAATTATTTTGCCGTTTATTCTGGGTACGAGTCTGTTTTTTGTTTATATTCTGCGTCTTGTGAATGAGAGGGACCCAAGTGGAGCAGAGAGGTTACAGGTAGCAGAGATAAAAATGGTAAAGGATTTTAAGCACATAGGGTCAACAGTCCAGAACAACGGTGAGCGTGGAAAAGAGGTGAAGAAGCGTTTCAAAGCAGGTTGGAGCAGGTGGAGAAACATGTCAGGTGTGTTGCATGATGGGAGTCTGAGAATCAAAAAAAAGGTGTAGAAGATGGTGATGAGAACAGAGATGGTTCAGAGACAGCAGCCCTGAGGAAGAAACAGGAGGGAGACCTGGAGGTAGCATAGATGAAGATGTTGAGGTTCTCTTTGGGAGTAACAAGGATGGATAAAATCAGGAATGAGGACATCAGAGGAACAGTTAGATGTGTTGGAGATAAAGCAAGAGAGACCAGACGGAGATGGTTTGGACATGTAAGAAGGAGGGATAGTGAGTACATTAGTAGAAGAATGTGAAGCTGGAACTGCCAGGCAGGAGGTCTACAGGAAGACCAAAGAGGAGATTTATGGATGGAGTGAAAGACGACATGAAGGTAGTGAGTGTGAGAGAAGATGCAGAAGGTGGGTTAGATGAAGACAGAGACTCGCTGTGGCGAACCTGAAAGAAAAACATAATTCTGCGTTTTGGTTGTTTTATATTGCTGGTTTTAAACGTTGGTTAGGTGTTTGGTACCTGGAAGACCTCAATGGAAATAAGATCTTGGCTTTCTAGTTTTTTATCCTCGGTGAGGATACTTGACTCTGGTCATTAAATGCTAATGCTGCACTCAACTGTTACATAATCAAATAAATCCAATGGTTCAAGTCTTCCATGTCCTGAAGAGGCAATGCTGGCCCAGACCATCATATCATCACCACCATGTTTGACTGTAAAAATGATTCTTTTCTGAAATGCTATGTCAGTTTTAAACCAAATGGATCATGGTTTTTGTCCTTTCCTATTGATCCAAGAAGCATCTTAGGCCTTAAGAGAGCTCCTAATGTGAGGAGATGTTACGAGTAGTGAGGAGGACTTTTAGTGAGTCTTAGAGTCTCACTAAAAGTATAGTAAATATTTACAAACTGTAAAATAAAATTCTTTCATCAGTTAATTTCTCTCCATTGATTACTAGGAGCGCATCAGGTTTTTTCTTGTTTCTTTTAACAACCAATCACAGCTCTTAGAAGACACCGTCACACCTAGCAACGGGGTTAACCACACCTCCTCACCAAGATAGGAATCTCTGTTGTCTCCTCGCTCAGAGTCACTCTCAGCTGCAAGCTGAATCACTAAAGCTAGGAGTCCTTACCAAGAAATTTAGGCTAAGAGTTCTGAGAATCTTTGTGAATACGGGCACAGAAGTTTCATATAATTAAAATTTGTTAATATTCTAGCTTCCATGCTTCTGATCTGCACTTATAACCTTGAATACATGTTGCTACTTTAACATAAGTTATGTAGAGTCTGAAAGGCAAACATGATACCATTTCCTGGTTAGCCAAGCCTGCATTGTAAATGGCAGGGAGACCCCCACCTAGGTACAACAAGTTAATGTCAGGTGATGCATTAAATGATGGAACAAACAATAAAAGCTCTTTGTCTACACTGGAGAGTGGAGAAAACTAAATCTTGGTGTTGGTGGTCAAACATGACCGAAAAAAAATGTAATCCCATCTAGTGCAATACACCAAAACAGAAGAGTAGCTAAGCTAATCTTAGCTCAAAAGAACTGAATGATTACAAAAATATTATTTGCTGTTCAGCATTCTTTATATAAATGTTTCCATCAATATACTCAAATATATATAGTTCAAAGTGATAGTGAAAATAAATCTGATATTTTAGCTGCTATACTACTCAGTTCTTCTAATCAGGTTAGCTTAGCTATATTAGTAACTAAACAAAATGAATTTCTGATCAATGCTTCTGAGCATGTTTAATATAAATCTTTTTTATGTTTAACATAAACAATTCAAAGCTGTAACGGTACGTGCTAAGATAATGAATCCTGAGCAAGCCCAGGAAAAAAGCAAACGTTTATTTTGGAATTAGTCAAGCTGATGCTAGCCTAGGAGTAGCCAGGCTAATGCTAGCCTAGGAGAAGCCAAGCTAATGCTAGCCTAGGAGTAGCCAAGCTAATGCTAGCCTAGGAGTAGCCAAGCTAATGCTAGCCTAGGAGTAGCCAAGCTAATGCTAGCCTAAGAGTAGCCAAGCTAATGCTAGCCTAGGAGTAGCCAAGCTAATGCTAGCCTAGGAGTAACCAAGCTAATGCTAGCCTAGGACTAGCCAAGCTAATGCCAGCCTAGGACTAGTCAGGCTAATGCTAGCCTAGGAGTAGCCAGGCTAATGCTAGCCTAGGAGTAGCCAAGCTAATGCTAGCCTAAGAGTAGCCAAGCTAATGCTAGCCTAGGAGTAGCCAAGCTAATGCTAGCCTAGGAGTAACCAAGCTAATGCTAGCCTAGGACTAGCCAAGCTAATGCTAGCCTAGGACTAGTCAGGCTAATGCCAGCCTAGGACTAGTCAGGCTAATGCTAGCCTAGGAGTAGCCAAGCTAATGCTATCCTAGGACTAGCCAAGCTAATGCTATCCTAGGAGTAGCCAAGGTAATGCTATCCTAGGACTAGCCAAGGTAATGCTATCCTAGGACTAGCCAAGCTTAAGCAAATGCTATCCTAGGAGTCACTAGCTATGACACCCTATTTCACATAAATATTTCTACACTCTTTTCCATGTTTATCATGTTTTGTTTCCAGATTAAAAAAACAGATTTGAGCTGTTGGGTTTCTCAGCTCAGTGAGAAGATTATGGTAGTCATATTTCTGTTGCATTTATCTTACAGTCAGTTAATCAGCAGCACCTGCCTTTGCACAGTATGCAACAGTCATTGCATACGGCAGTTTGTACATAAATCAGCAGTATTAAGAGAAAGGTTTTTACCAACCATTAAAGATTTGGAAATATTTACTAATAAAACATTTTACATTAAAGCTTTGTTTGAGCCAAGGGGAAAACAATCTTGGAGCATGCATAGCCCACTAGATACATTTGGGACACTTGGATGCTCTTGTATGTTGTTAAATAAGTCGCATTTATTTTAAAGTTTGCAAAGACCAGTTGATACACTTCTGCATACCTTTCAGCGAAGTAAAACCGTACCAATAAGTTCATCATTATTAAAAAACGCTTCTATAGGGCAAATGTAAGGTTTTTTCTATCTTAGTTAACCCTCCTATAACATCATCTCAGAAATATTGATTCTTCTTTCTGCAGGCATCTAATTCAGATTCTGTTTGGAATAACATGACATGCGTGTCTACCAAAGACAGAAAAGGAAATCTGTGTCTGTCTCTCAATGAGGTTGTGGGATGGATGGGAGGGAGTTAATCAAGCATGAAAGGCATCAGATGACTTCTGGTGTTTTCAGCTGTGCTGCCAATCAAACATCTGCCAGCTTGAAGCTCAAGGACGTTGTCCAAACAACCACGCACAGTCTTTCATGCTCAGATTCACCCTGAAACACACTGTACCTCCTGTCTAAATTCAAAGTGAAAGTTTTCAGTTATTAGAGAGGAAAAGGTCTAGTTATATCTCTTCTTCTGCATTTTATCACACTTTCAGCTGAAATTAATTTCATAATGAGACAAAGATAAGCTGAGTTAGTGCAAAAATGAATGATTGCATTTAATGAGAAATGAAATGGTTTTATTTATTAAAAAAAAAGAAAAAAAGATCTAGACCACCCCCCTTGTAAAACTATTCTTGGTTTATCTGGACCTAGATGATCTGCCCTATTTGCTGCATCTATGAATGATTTATGGTTTAACCTATAACATGCTAGGAACACCATGACTCCCTCCACTGTGGAGGAATTAAAACAATTCTGCAAAGCAGAGTGGAGGAATTTTTGACCCACAATGGCAATGAAGACTCTGTGTCAGTTATCAGGTGGACCTACCGGTCATTAGGTTTAGGAGGTTATTATTTTTTTCCACATAAGACCAGGTTGGTTTGGATAACTCCTTCCTCCTAATACAACAGAATTATTTGAAAACCTTACTCTGGTTCATGATCTGAAACATTCAAATCTGACAAAAACAGAAGAAACCTGTTGGGGGTAATACTTCTTTTCACACAAATAACATATTTGGGAAAAACTGTTTCTTTAAATAGAATCTCAGTTTTCAAACTAGAAAGTCGTGATCTGTGATCTCCTACTACATCTCAACAACAGAAGCACCACGAACCCCTGGTGTTAGCATAAAAGGGTCAAACGGGACTAACCCAAAAAGGCTGGTGATGTATGTCAAATACAGCAGTTACATCTATCACACTGCCCAATCATCAGAGTCCCTATTTTAAAACACACATTGCCACCACCATCCTCTGCCTCTTTCTCCAAAAACAATATGAAATTATAAAGATGAGATCAAGAGTGGATGGAAAAACTACTCTGAAGATGGATTATAAACAGGAACCACTGAATGATATACTCCCACCAGGGGTTGAAGAATAAATGCCAGTTATTTTTTCCATAGTTTATACATATTTCAGATCTTAAATATAGGGTCTCAGGCAAAAAAAATGGTGACAGTGGTTATTTTGTGCCCTGTTTTACCTTTTAAGACAAATAAGAGTAAATCCACAACAACACAGCAGCTGCTGAGGTTGGCAGACCATAAAACAGCAGCTGGATTGAAAAAAACAAGTACCATCATCAATCAGCGCCCTGCTGTGGCTCGTCCCTCACCATTATGGCTACCTGGCATCAGTACCCTCACTCTGATTGGTCTCAAGGTGCGTTAGTCAGGCAGAACCAGTTTGCTGATTGGTTATTAAGCCTTCTTATATAGCAGATCGATTGCTGCGGCCAAGCGTGGGCTTGTTCCCCAACTCTTTTGACCTCCCTCTCTCTATCTCTGTCTCACACAGAAGCAGGAGTCAGAAATGAAAAAAAAAAACAGCCTCCTACCCGACTCATTGTTCTCTGAATCCATCTTGTTGGAGGTGACGCAGCGAACGGCCTCCCAGGTGGACTTCGACTCCTCTGTCTCTTTTCCTTTCTCTGTGTCCACCCTCTCTCCCCCACTCTCTCTCCCACCCTCCTACCTCCCCTTCTGCCTCAGACACCAGCAGTCATCACTGACCTTGCGGTGTTTGCGTTTCCCCTCGCCGACAGCAACAGCAGCTCTGCAGAGACCAGTGTGTGCAGTTAAAGTACTCCTAAAATCCCTAATGATTCCTCTGAGAGGGAAACACAGGAAATAAACCCTGGTGAATGGGAAAGGGTTTGATTGCTGGGATTACATCAGTCAAAAGCATTTTAATCAACCTGATTGGAGCATACTGATGCAGGTTTACCGAGACAACCTGCTGATAAAGGGTTTCAGTATGTTAGGATGCGTGGGTATCCATTTTTATGTCTATAAGTATGAGTGGGCCTCTATGGTTGTGAAATACAGATAAAATACCTCCATCTATCTCCAGGCTAATTTTAAATCTGAAACATTAGGGAGATTTCAGTTTCAGAAATTTAAACACATGGAGATCATCTGGACCTTACTCTGACTGCAGGAGACTCATTTGTGTCTTCTTAGTGCTTAGACTCAACCATTTTCTTGGCTTCGGTTTCACCACCTGCTTTTTCAGAACTGACTAGAGGTTCTGAATCAGGGGAGTTTCCTCACCACAAGCCCAAAATTTCAGCACTCTGATCTTTGAGCTTTCATGGTAAAGAGAACCAGCTCAGGATCTGAACCCTGTAGGACTCCATAACCAACTGTGGTGCATGTGAAAGATTTAACTTTAACATAACCAAACTGGAATCTGTCAGATAAATATGATCCTAAACCAGCTTAGGACCGTTTCCTTGATTTTAACAGAACCTTTAAGCCTCTGTGAGAAAAGTTGCATTGAGATCTACGAGGACGAATCCATTGTTTACCACTGATTCACCTGCTCTTTGAAACCTGAAACTAAATCCCAAGAGGGATAAAGATAATTTCCTTTTTGTTCATTAGCCTCGTCACATTAGTCTCGCTGGAAAATCTGCAAATCATCATCAAATAGTCCCTTGCATGGTTTTCAGTGGAGGTAACCAATGCCAACACAGCAAGCCAGGGATTTTAGCATATATGCACTTTTAATACAACAGTCAGTCTGATCATTAAATTGATTGATTTAATTAAACTCTCTCAGCTTCACTTTTGCTGATAATATAGCTAAACTCATGTTAACTGACCATTTTGTATAAAAAGACAATAGAAATTGATTATTTCTTTATCGAAGGTATTTGCAATCACTTACCAGGCATCTGATTGTTCTGAATAATAACTGAACAGCAGAGCAAACAGCCGGTCCAAAATCTAAGTCCGCAAACATTCAGTGACATCGTCTGCATCGCTAAAAAGCTTTGGCTGTGACTACAAATAAATGAGCACAGGGACCCTGTCTGTGTTTGGAGAACAGAGGCCACCATGCTCATACCCAAAGACCTCTTCAGCAGCAACTCACGCCCTGAAAAGGAAAAACAGCAGAACCGACAGGTCACACGGAGTCCTGAGTGCAACTGTTCTCTGAAAGGAAATTCAGCCTGAACGTCCAAAGAAGGGTAGAAATCTGCACTTTTGATGATCATTTCATTTCTATCAAAATCTGGCATTTATAGGTTTGTCACTGAGATCCTTACAACAATTGTTAACATAAATATGTTTACAGAAATATAGCTTTATTCTTGCAAGTGTGTGGTGAAGTACAGCAGAACCTCAGATTCTGTTAAGTGATTTTTCAGACTGTGCACTTCCCAGACTAAATGTTAACAGGTCAGACTGACATGCAGCTGAAATTCAGGCATTTAGCTCAAACATGGGGGTGTAAATGTCACCGTTCCCCTCACATGATGGGGCTGTACTTAGCTGAACAAGCCAAACCTCCTTAGTTCCATCTGAAAGCTAAAGACTCATATTTTGTTTATCAGAAAAGGTTCATCCTTCAGCGATGCTGGACTTTGACTGTTCCTTACATGTTTGTTTGAGCTTGATAGAAAGCAGATGTTCATATAGTTTAGATTTAACCCTGCATGTTTCAGAGCAGTCAAAGATGAATCTGTTGTCAGACATGTCGTAATCGGATTTCCAGAACAAGACAGCTCACTCTACAGCTGGGATGGGCAAGGAGAAGCAGGAAGCTAACAGCATGGCGACTACTCGCCTAAACCTGTCTCACATGGATCAACTGGTGGGACTGTAAATGACCCTTAAAACACTCATTACTATACTGATCATCTCTGATAAAAATTTGGTTGAACCATTTGAAACCTCGGCTTTAATTTTGAAGTCAGGTTATGTACTCCTTTCTGAGAGGCCTGATGCGGAAGTGGCCTAGTAATAGATTTCAATTAAATTACATTACTTAATTAGTAATTAATTAAAATGGCCTAGTAGTGGATTTCAACAACTGGCAGCCATGTTGAAAGCTACCTGCACCTCAGTAAACATCTCTATCAGACCTCTGAAGGCCAAAGACAAAAATCCGTCCAGTACATCTACTATTATACTTGTCTAACTATAAAACGAGCAAAAAAGCTAAATCTGACACATTAATTCTGTATTTTCTTTAGTATCAAAAAACAAAACAACTCTAGCTACATTTGCATAACATATTTACATTAATACCGATCATCTTTGAGGCAGCAGGAATAACTGTTGCCATTCTATTTTAAAAAAGCATTTTACATACTTGTTACAAACCCTTGTGTCAACACACTGATATATTTTTAAACCTAAAACAAACTAAAGTGTCCCTAAAACACAACCCTGAGGGACCCCACAAAAGAAGTGAAATGATCGAATATAGAGAGAGACAGAAAGGTAATTTACCAACCACTGTAGACCAGCATCTCCAACACTCACTAAATTGTGAAACAGTTTTAAAGGGCTTAGAATAAAAAAACTGAAGGAGTTTCAGACTAAACATTTATTAGGGAAAATTATCCCATGCTCAAAATGTTTAAACTTTGTTTCAAAGGTTCACGTAGTGTCTGGTCTACCTAAAGGATGTCAGTACCTAAAGGACACGTTGCCAATTTCCAGCTCTGTCATTATTTACGACACATAACATGAACGTTCTTCCACTTCATTTCAGTCCAATCCATCTTCTTTGTCATACAATCAGAAGTTCACCTACACTCTTTTTACAGTCTGAGCACCAGATGCTGTACTGCTGATATTTCCCATGTTCCTGAACAACAAATCAGCATCTCTGCAGCCGGCCTGATGTTGAGCAAACATCTGAACCCAAAGTAGGCCAAGAAAAGAGTAAATCCTTGCAGAAAGTGCTGAAAAGCAACAAGCTGAGCGTCACACAACAAGCAGAAGGAGATAAAAGCTCTCCTCTCTGCAAAGATGCGACTGGTGGAGAAAAACAGAGGGAGGCCCACGCTCCTTTGAAGTTATATTTAGGCCAAAATCCTTCTTTGCAGAACAAACCGTCTTATTCTATGAATACTAATCAGAGGCAACAACTGAGGGAGGAACTGTCCTCAGAGCACAGGAAGCCGCTCTGCATTTACGATCAGCCGGCGCAGCGTCAGAACATCGCTTTTGATCCGGTTTTATTCCTCAAGCATCTGCAGAGACTCCTGCTCCACCTGGGACACACATGCATGAAGATCAACAACTGGGAGATAGTCATTCAGGCCACATTTTCACCAACTACAACCAAGATACACGTGAAAGAAGGTACAACTCAGTCAAGTTATCAGTTAACTGCAAATCTATAAGACAAAAAGTGTCAAGATCCTCTGGTCCCCTTTGGGGAAAAAAAACTTTTCAGTTCTTCACTTCCGAGCAAACAGCTTTTCCTGGAAGCTGATTGCTCTTTGCAAAGCTCAGGAGTGCGTGAACATCTCCACACAATAAAAGGAAAGAAATAAAGTGTCTCCCAGCAGGACTGCTTCCATCCGCCCACCCATTTATCACCGTTTATCACAAATGTGCTTATCAGGCTCCTCAGTCTGTAACAGCAGCAGCGGCAGATTTCTGCTGCATATTGACTGGATTGAAGTGTTTCATACTATAGTTTGAGAGCCTCTGGACCATGATGGATGTTGGAGCAGGAGCTCAGAAACATGGCAGGACACATTCAGACACAGAGACTGTGCAGGAATGCATTTTAGCAACCCTGAAAACGTTTGAGCAACATTTATCTGATCAGTTTAATCCTCTACCTTAGCCATGCATGCAGAATGTGGTTCTGCATTGCTCTGGTGTAAAATGCATGTGTGTCCCTTAAAGGACACAGCACATTACAGAAAAACCTCTGCTGGACACCACAGATGAGAATATGCTCCAATCACCGAGCCGGGCTTTAGGCTAAATACTCCTCTTCCTCTTTGGTGTGGAACGCACAGTAAGGTTGGGCAGTGATACTGGCTTCCATACTGACCTCAGCACGATTCTGGCTTTAAACACTTAACTTTAAAACCAGACAGCATGACTCAGGTGTTTCCACTGACAACCCCAGGGATGGGCCAGTGTGACACTCTGGGTATTTACTCTAGCTGTAAACATTTATGACCATTTATTTTAATTTTAATATTGACTAAAGGCAGACGTTGTGAACTCAATTTAGTAGCAGTTTTAAAGTAAATCTTCTTATCTTAGTTTCCATGTTTTCTGCATCCAGAAATGTTTTAAGAGCAGCTCAATTTGTCTAAAATTGTCAACAGGTTTCACTATAGTAGGAAAACATGCGATATGCAATAAGTTTCAATATGTTAGTAAATGTAACAATGAATATATGATTTGGCATAAATACATAATACCTTATGTAAAGTGTTGATGCATTTCTGCTCAGATAATTGTCAGACTATCCAAGTACTGAAAAAACATCCAACAGCACGGTTTTAAGGAAGAAGTTGAATCTGGCTACATCTGCTGTTTTAGCAAGAAAACAACTTAGTTTTGGTTTCTTAATGATCTTTTCTGCTGCCTTGAACCACAGGCTTGCTCCAGAGAGCCAGAGGGTATGCTGCTTATTGTTTTGGCTAATAGCATTTCTTTATGATATTGCAAAGTGTTATTCAGATCATGATATACTTCCCATATATTGTGCGGCACTAAAAAAAACATTTGAACACAAAACTTTATATTTAGCTACTTTCTGCTATGATGGACCTTTTCCATTTCCATCTCCAACTTATTTCAGCACACTGCCTCTTTCTGCCACTTTAACCAATCAGGGATCAATACCATCGTCGTCACATTACCACTAATGCAATCAGCAGTTTACCACAGGGAGTGATTATCTGGCAGACAAGAGGCCTGCAGGGACGCCGAATCCTTGAAGCTGCAGACAGCATCCAGACACATCAGCAGTCTGAAATATCACCATCCGCTGCTGCTCCCAAATTAAGATACTCTGTCCACAGAGAGACGCTTTTCCTGTTTTTTTTGGCTCCAGAATCTTGTTTCCCGTCTAACACGACTCTGAAGCCGAGATGGATTTAACAGGAGAAACATTCCCCATTAAACGGCAGCTGGTTTCCTGTCAGAGCTGGAGAAAAAGACGAGGGGGGCCTAAAGTCTGACGTTCCCAGAATAGCAGCAGACAAGACGGCACACATGCACTCTCTGGGGCCTGGGATTGTTTCTGTATTCATGCAATGAGCCATTCAGAGTATGTCGATTTAAAGAGGGTCGGGCAGGACAGAAATGGATGAAGCAGAAAATGGGTAAAATTAAACGGCACAGAGGCATTATTGTGTAATAATAAAAACAGAGTAATCTGGTCCTGCAGATAAAATTTACATGTTTCATTTGAAGACCCTCCCTTAACTAGATGGACAGAATTCCCGCTGCACATGAATGAAAGTTGAATGAATAAATGTTTGTTCATCTATGTTTCAGTTGCAGCTTTTAGCTCCATCAGATGAAGGTGGACATTTAAATAGCAGCTATTTGGTGCCATCCTTCAGCAAACACCTACCTCTATAATATGAATAATTTCTTGTGAAAATCAGATCTATTAAATGAGGCATTTAAAAACCGGATAAAGACACTGCTATGCTCTGAACAACCATTAGAATATAGTAGCCATTTTGGAAATGGTCCGACTGTTTGAAGGTAAACATCATGCTGCTATCCTCTCAGTACTCAAGGTTCTTCCTGCCATTTCCCATGTCCGCTTGCACCCTGACCTCGCTGCATCAGCTGCACCGTACCACAACAAGCCTACCACGAACAACCACAATCTCACCACGGCCTGGGTCAGTGAATGTGCAAGAGGAGAACGCCACACTGGCATTTATTTCCAGGCTGAGAACAATCACAGGTACATGACAGAACCAGGTCAGCATCCAGCAGAACTCATTGTAGAGTTTCAGTTCCAGTCCGATTCAATCTGAAGATACCATCCTCAGTTAACGGAGGATGAAGTACTGGACCTGGCTCACATTCAAACATCTCTGCTAACAGAATCATACATTGGAGCTGCATGATATAATGTTACTGAATGTCATAATGATGCTTTGAATTGTAAAATATCCAAGAACAGAATCCTGCAGTCCTTCTGCTCTTGGTTCCCTGCAGAAAGGGAATAAAAACAAGTTTTATCTTACCATCATATAAAATACTTTCTGCTGTTCTACACAACCAGCATCAACCCAATCAGCATGCTGAGCAGCAACGTATCGCAGCCGTACAATTTCCTGATATGCTTTCCTCTCCGAGCGTTTCATCAAAGACCAGAAACTGATTCTGCAGGGATGATACAGTTAAAGCCAGACCATCCAGTTTGATCCAGAATGACGTTTCTCTCGCCCAAAGAAAGGACAGGAAAAGTGATCGTTAGTTTGATCTGAACCAAACAAAGTCATCACCTTTTAAAACTATGAGAAAAAAAACAAGGAAAATCTGCACAAAGTTGATCCATAAAGCAAACATTTCCAGTTAGTTTTATTTATCTGCTCCAACGTCTCTGATGCCCCTGATTGTTCCTTAGATCCGTTTTCTGCATGAATAAACGACCCAAGAAGCTGAACTTCAGGAACTTCACACATCCTTGAAGGCCTGACCTAAAAATCCTGACTGGTCTGGATCTGCGTCTTACAGGGAATCTCTGGTGCAGCTTCAGTCAAGGACAAATTAAAAGCCCAGTTCTCATGGTTTGGATCTTGGGCCAATATGTGTCGATGTAACATTGTAAAAATCAACCCACTGAGGTGGTCTGACCACATCTACCCAGTTAAACATCTGGATAAACAGTCAGTTTGGACGCCTTCATGCAAAACCTTGAAATTCCTTCTTGTAAAAATCGTAGGAACAGTACAACCCATAAGAACCCATTTAGTGACTTCAATCAGAACCTGTTGGATACAATAAGCATAAAAGCCTCAACATGCCCTCCTCTACCTTCCTCCTAATCTCTGCTCTTTTTAAAGATGAGACAAGGAACACAAAAAGCTCTCCGGCGTCTTCTGTTGAAGTGACCCATTTGTTAAATTTCCTTGGAGACCACAAAGCCTCCCTACAGAACCGATCCAGTCCTCCTCATCCCTCAAACACATTTCAGCTTCAGAGAGTTTCTGGACCCGCAGACGTCGTTTTCATGTTGAACTGATGATTTTATATTCAGTTTGTTCCCGAAAAGACGCAGCAGTCAGGTGGCTGTCAGATAGCTCCGATGGGCTGGTGTGAAAACAGCAACACACTAAAAGAGAAAACTACGAACCGACACACTGAGACGTCCTGAACAGAAACCCTTCACTCACGCACACAATAATTCAGAACATTTAAGCATTAAGAGCATTCAGACAAACGCAAGAAGGCTCTGCTGCTAGAAATGTAACATCAAATATTTTTATAGTTTTATGTACATTTTTTAAAACGTTTCTAAGAACTCCAGATGTTTTTCAGCATTTATTTCGCAAAATAATGTAAAACTAACATTCTGATGGGATTTTATTTTATCTGACGAGCAATAAACACATTTTAATCCCTCACTCTAATGTTTAGTTCATACACAGATAGTCTTATTGTGTGCCAAGGCTTTGCTAAGTCAATTTCATTGTATCTTTTTCACTCGTTTGTTCATTATAAACAGTATTTTTTGTGTTATTAAGGACAAGTTATTTCATTTCATATTTGTTACAATAGGTTGTTGTTTGACTATTTCTGGTTTACTTTCTAACATTTTATTTCAAAACTAAGATGTTTTATAGCTTTTTAGTAATATTTTATGACTTTCACAACTTTAATTTATAATCTTAGTTGTTTATTATTACAGATTATTATGATGTATATTGTTTTATTAATATTTTGGTAATATTTTACATTTGTTACAATTACTACCACTTTCCTACGTCATTTTGTATTTCCAACATCAGTATTTTTTAAATAATTTTTACACAAATTTGTCATCTTTTTTATCTGATTATTTTCAAAGATAATAATAAAATAATAATAATAATGTTATTATTATTACTACTACCATTATTTTGTTATATTTGTTTTTTCTTATCCTTTTACAAATGTTGCTTTTTAGTATTTAGTCCAAATTATGTTGTGAATATTCTCATTTGTCTAAAATTAATAATCCAAAGGGTTAACTTGGTGTTATTAGTTTTATTTGCATTTCTTTCTCCCAATTTAAAGATCAGCCTTTGGACATTCCATGGCTTTGGTTCAGGAAGTTAATGCCAGATTAATCAAGCAACCTTTTCATCCATGACTTGGAATTTACGGATCAATGTATTATTGAATCCAGAGGTACCTAAACTGCTTCCCGCAAAACAAACCAGACGTGACCTTGGCAGCTACTGCGGTTAGCCTACTACTGTTAATCTACTTTAACATTTACAGATGACATTTAAATATATTTCAACTGCTGAGGATCAGCTGAAGACTCGTATTTTAGTTTTCCCGGCCCAGAGCGGGACCCTGACCCCACGTTTAGGAACCTCTGCGTCAAGTAGGAGATAACAGGTACCCCACGCAGATGCGTGTCCCTGAACGCAACACTCCAGCTTTTAACTTGAACCTGGTGCCGTTGTCATAATTAGCTCAATAAACGCAGCAGTTTCACATTCAAACATGATCCCGGGTCGTTCAGCATACCCACACAGACAGACACCCACGGTCACGGCCCCACACAGCTTACCGGCTGGCATTCTGGAGCGAAAGTACCGCAGACCGTTCCAGCCGACCTCCGTCAGTTAGCCTCCATGTAGCTTCTCCTGCCGCCGCTCCGCTTCACTTGGTATCCGGAAGCAGTCTCTCTGGAAGCCACAAATCACCTGTTCGGAGCCGATAAACACAGAAATCACCGGATTAACACCCAAGAAGGCTGCTCCATTCGGGGCTGAAGCTGCCCACTGACACACGGAGCTAAAACCCCACAAACACTCCTCCTATCCGGGAGGATTTCACCGAGCTGCCGCTGAAACACGGCGGAGGTTTAAAACACACATTAGCGGTAAAACCAGACAAGTGAAGGACATACCTGTAGGTAAACAGCAGCAGCTTAACTCCCACACATTTCTGCCCTGCTTCCTGCTTTACGAAGACAGACAACACGGAAGTGAGAGCTGCAGCAGAGCCAAACGAACCAAAACATATGCGGGTTGAACACCCAGAGAGTGGCGGCTAATTATAGCAGCCTGAGGCAAGGTGCGTCTGCAGGACAATGTCCTCTGACCAGAGGGACAGAAGCTTAGATTCAGATGGTGTCTGCAGGACAATGTCCTCTGACCAGAGGGACAGGCACTTAGATTCAGATGGCGTCTGTCTGCAGGACAATGTCCTCTGACCAGAGAGACAGAAGCTTAGATTCAGATGGCGTCTGCAGGACAATGTCCTCTGACCAGAGGGACAGACGCTTAGATTCAGATGGCGTCTGTCTGCAGGACAGTGTCCTCTGACCAGAGGGACAGACGCTTAGATTCAGATGGTGTCTGCAGGACAGTGTCCTCTGACCAGAGGGACAGACGCTTAGATTCAGATGGTGTCTGCAGGACAATGTCCTCTGATCAGAGGGACAGGCACTTAGATTCAGATGGCGTCTGTCTGCAGGACAATGTCCTCTGACCAGAGAGACAGAAGCTTAGATTCAGATGGCGTCTGCAGGACAATGTCCTCTGACCAGAGGGACAGACGCTTAGATTCAGATGGCGTCTGTCTGCAGGACAGTGTCCTCTGACCAGAGGGACAGACGCTTAGATTCAGATGGTGTCTGCAGGACAGTGTCCTCTGACCAGAGGGACAGACGCTTAGATTCAGATGGTGTCTGCAGGACAATGTCCTCTGATCAGAGGGACAGGCGCTTAGATTCAGATGGCGTCTGTCTGCAGGACAGTGTCCTCTGACCAGAGGGACAGAAGCTTAGATTCAGATGGCGTCTGCAGGACAATGTCCTCTGACCAGAGGGACAGACGCTTAGATTCAGATGGTGTCTGCAGGACAATGTCCTCTGACCAGAGGGACAGAAGCTTAGATTCAGATGGTGTCTGCAGGACAGTGTCCTCTGACCAGAGGGACAGACGCTTAGATTCAGATGGCGTCTGCAGGACAGTGTCCTCTGACCAGAGGGACAGACGCTTAGTTTCAGATGGCGTCTGCAGGACAATGTCCTCTGATCAGAGGGACAGGCGCTTAGATTCAGATGGTGTCTGCAGGACAGTGTCCTCTGACCAGAGGGACAGACGCTTAGATTCAGATGGTGTCTGCAGGACAATGTCCTCTGACCAGAGGGACAGACGCTTAGATTCAGATGGCGTCTGCAGGACAATGTCCTCTGACCAGAAGGACAGACGCTTAGATTCAGATGGTGTCTGCAGGACAATGTCCTCTGATCAGAGGGACAGACGCTTAGATTCAGATGGTGTCTGCAGGACAATGTCCTCTGATCAGAGGGACAGACGCTTAGATTCAGATGGTGTCTGCAGGACAGTGTCCTCTGACCAGAGGGACAGATGCTTAGATTCAGATGGTGTCTGCAGGACAATGTCCTCTGATCAGAGGGACAGACGCTTAGATTCAGATGGTGTCTGCAGGACAGTGTCCTCTGATCAGAGGGACAGACGCTTAGATTCAGATGGTGTCTGCAGGACAGTGTCCTCTGATCAGAGGGACAGACGCTTAGATTCAGATGGCGTCTGCAGGACAATGTCCTCTGACCAGAGGGACAGAAGCTTAGATTCAGATGGTGTCTGCAGGACAGTGTCCTCTGACCAGAAGGACAGACGCTTAGATTCAGATGGTGTCTGCAGGACAATGTCCTCTGATCAGAGGGACAGACGCTTAGATTCAGATGGTGTCTGCAGGACAGTGTCCTCTGACCAGAAGGACAGACGCTTAGATTCAGATGGTGTCTGCAGGACAGTGTCCTCTGACCAGAAGGACAGACGCTTAGATTCAGATGGTGTCTGCAGGACAATGTCCTCTGATCAGAGGGACAGACGCTTAGATTCAGATGGTGTCTGCAGGACAGTGTCCTCTGACCAGAAGGACAGACGCTTAGATTCAGATGGTGTCTGCAGGACAATGTCCTCTGATCAGAGGGACAGACGCTTAGATTCAGATGGTGTCTGCAGGACAGTGTCCTCTGACCAGAAGGACAGACGCTTAGATTCAGATGGTGTCTGCAGGACAGTGTCCTCTGATCAGAGGGACAGACGCTTAGATTCAGATGGTGTCTGCAGGACAATGTCCTCTGATCAGAGGGACAGACGCTTAGATTCAGATGGTGTCTGCAGGACAGTGTCCTCTGACCAGAAGGACAGACGCTTAGATTCAGATGGTGTCTGCAGGACAGTGTCCTCTGATCAGAGGGACAGACGCTTAGATTCAGATGGTGTCTGCAGGACAATGTCCTCTGATCAGAGGGACAGACGCTTAGATTCAGATGGTGTCTGCAGGACAGTGTCCTCTGACCAGAAGGACAGACGCTTAGATTCAGATGGTGTCTGCAGGACAATGTCCTCTGATCAGAGGGACAGACGCTTAGATTCAGATGGTGTCTGCAGGACAATGTCCTCTGATCAGAGGGACAGAAGCTTAGATTCAGAGGGTGTCTGCAGGACAGTGTCCTCTGATCAGAGGGACAGACGCTTAGATTCAGAGGGTGTCTGCAGGACAATGTCCTCTGATCAGAGGGACAGACGCTTAGATTCAGATGGTGTCTGCAGGACAATGTCCTCTGACCAGAGGGACAGACGCTTAGATTCAGATGGCGTCTGCAGGACAGTGTCCTCTGACCAGAAGGACAGACGCTTAGATTCAGATGGCGTCTGCAGGACAATGTCCTCTGACCAGAGGGACAGAAGCTTAGATTCAGATGGCGTGTGCAGGACAATGTCCTCTGAGGGGACAAATTCAGATAGCAAATTCACAACAGATTTTATTCCCACTGATTGGTGAATAACCTTGTAACATTGCGTCCAGGTGGGTCAAATGAAGGTTAATCTGTGTGGTTCTGCAGCCAAGGAGCGTCCATCAACGAAGGTCCAAGAACAGGTCAAACATCATTTAAAACTGGGCAGATTACTGCTGAATCCAACAGAAATTACTGTAAAGGAGCAAGAAATAAACAGTGTTGTTGTTGGATGGATGGATGGATGACCCTGAAGCTCAGTGACAGATGAAGCTGTGGATCTGCTCTGTAGGTTTCAGCCTCAGTAAATATGAGTCCAGTTGGAGTGAAGCTGGAAAGAAAATAAAGCTTCACGGCATCACAGCAGCATCATTAGAACATGAATGGATCAAACTCTTCTCAGCACAAACTGACAACCATCTCCCCACAGATGCAGCTCCAACTGTTTCAAACCCTCAACCACAAATGACTGACTTGCAGCTAGAAATATTAGAAATCTTTATTTTCCAATTTATAGACTCTACTATGTCACAATAAATGTGTTCTGGTTAACAACCTCTCCATCAGCTTTGTTAGGATAATATGCTCTTAATGCGTCACCATCACATTCATTTGAGAGGTTTTACTTTTATTAGCTTGGTTTTATTTGATTGCAGTCACTTTCATGTGACTGTAATTATTCGACCTCAGGCAGAGAAGCTCGGGTCCATCACAGGGGGACTGATCCTGATCATGTGCCTGATGGAGAGATTGCTCCAGGAGGTGACGTACGATGGGGTGAGTCTTTTCTTCGGACCTTTCGCTCAGTACGGTTGTGCATTGGGCGTCAAGTGATCATCAGAGCGTTCCTTATATATTCAGGTGGATTAGAAGATTGCTGACAGGTGCGACTGCAGCTCTCTGCCCAGGCCACGCCCCCCCCCCCCTTCACCCAGGTGGAAGATCTGCAACTCAGGCAACAGGTAAACAAACACATCCAGCAGCTTCCTACTTCAAACCACGACACTGTGAAGTTATCAATACACTCTCCGGGTTAATAACTCACTGATTGACAGAGAGGATGTAAACAACGCCTGTTGTAAATAAGATAATAGAGATAATAAAATCTCTTCTGACCCAACACTTCAAGCTACATACTGGTAATAATCACTAACATTTGTTGTAATTTTATAGCTGTTTATTTCCAGGAATTAACGTAGTTTTTAGTCTCACAAGTAATCGGTATAGTCCTTTATAACTTGTTATAAATACTGAAGAGGTACAGCTGCATCCCTTAACATCACTAATGATTGTCATTAAAATCAACACTGAGACACAATTGTCCCACAGACGTAATTATCCTGAGCTGGAATGAAAACATCTCCGCGGGCTGATGTGTGAATGTATGGGAAAGTGCTCCATTTGTGCTTTTTAAGCTCTTAAGGACCTTTGCTGCACCATCTACTGGACTTAAGGCTGATTAAAGGCTTTGGCCTCACAGATGGCATGCCAAGCGGGTAAAAGTCAAATGAGTGACAGCGGCTGGCGGTGCCCTGGCCTGATGGGAAAATAATAAAAAAAAAGGTTCAGGAAATGATGTTAGTGTAATTACTCTAATGCATGAAACATTCACACGTTACCGCTGTGCAGAGTGAGTGAGTTAGGCTTAAAATGAAGCTGGACAGAGCATGGTTTATTTGTGTTTACTGAACACATTAACAGACTCGGCAGCAGTGAGGTAGCAGACATACTGCTGCCAACACCGCAGGTTGGTTTAAAACACAGATTTTACTACAGCACTCTGGTACAGCGTGATGCAACTACTGTTTTAGTTGTTAAAGTTTACTTTATGGAGATTAAAAAACAATAGAAAACACAACCATTCATCTATTTTGTTCTGATGATCTCAAGTAGGGTTCCATGGCGGAACCCTGACATTCTCCAGTTCCTACTGGGGGATCCCAGGCCAAAAAGAAAATAGGGTCCCTCTAGCAAGTTCCTATTTGCTTCAGTGGGATGTGAGCAGAAACCCCAACTAACTCCAGCTGCTGCAGAGGAGCCAGCGGCTCTACTCAGAGCTTGTTGAAAAATATTCTGGGACTTGAACCCAGGATCATGTTTTGGTTGAAAGGAGATGGACTTGTTTATTAAAAGCTTCACCTTTCAGCAGAGCTCCTTCTTCACCCCAACAGACTGCAGCAACACCCATACAGGTCCTTCTCAAAATATTAGCATATTGTGATAAAGTTCATTATTTTCCATAATGTCATGATGAAAATTTAACATTCATATATTTTAGATTCATTGCACACTAACTGAAATATTTCAGGTCTTTTATTGTCTTAATACGGATGATTTTGGCATACAGCTCATGAAAACCCAAAATTCCTATCTCACAAAATTAGCATATCATTAAAAGGGTCTCTAAACGAGCTATGAACCTAATCATCTGAATCAACGAGTTAACTCTAAACACCTGCAAAAGTTTCCTGAGGCCTTTAAAACTCCCAGCCTGGTTCATCACTCAAAACCCCAATCATGGGTAAGACTGCCGACCTGACTGCTGTCCAGAAGGCCACTATTGACACCCTCAAGCAAGAGGGTAAGACACAGAAAGACATTTCTGAACAAATAGGCTGTTCCCAGAGTGCTGTATCAAGGCACCTCAGTGGGAAGTCTGTGGGAAGGAAAAAGTGTGGCAGAAAACGCTGCACAACGAGAAGAGGTGACCGGACCCTGAGGAAGATTGTGGAGAAGGGCAAATTCTGCAAATTCTGCATATCATTCGGAAATCAAGGTGCCAGAGTCTGGAGGAAGACTGGGGAGAAGGAAATGCCAAAATGCCAGAAGTCCAGTGTCAAGTACCCACAGTCAGTGATGGTCTGGGGTGCCGTGTCAGCTGCTGGTGTTGGTCCACTGTGTTTTATCAAGGGCAGGGTCAATGCAGCTAGCTATCAGGAGATTTTGGAGCACTTCATGCTTCCATCTGCTGAAAAGCTTTATGGAGATGAAGATTTCATTTTTCAGCACGACCTGGCACCTGCTCACAGTGCCAAAACCACTGGTAAATGGTTTACTGACCATGGTGTCACTGTGCTCAATTGGCCTGCCAACTCTCCTGACCTGAACCCCATAGAGAATCTGTGGGATATTGTGAAGAGAACGTTGAGAGACTCAAGACCCAACACTCTGGATGAGCTAAAGGCCGCTATCGAAGCATCCTGGGCCTCCATAAGACCTCAGCAGTGCCACAGGCTGATTGCCTCCATGCCACGCCGCATTGAAGCAGTCATTTCTGCCAAAGGATTCCCGACCAAGTATTGAGTGCATAACTGTACATGACTATTTGAAGGTTGACGTTTTTTGTATTAAAAACACTTTTCTTTTATTGGTCGGATGAAATATGCTAATTTTGTGAGATAGGAATTTTGGGTTTTCATGAGCTGTATGCCAAAATCATCCGTATTAAGACAATAAAAGACCTGAAATATGTCAGTTAGTGTGCAATGAATCTAAAATATATTAATGTAAAATTTTCATCATGACATTATGGAAAATAATGAACTTTATCACAATATGCTAATATTTTGAGAAGGACCTGTAGATGAAGCCCCGGTTCATCTCCATCTCCATCCTGCCATCGTTCTTCAGCAAAAATAATACTTGTAGTCATCTGCTTGAGGCACAGACTGTCCCCCTGAATATTCCACCATTTTGCTGTTGAGAACCATAGTCTGACACCGAATCGTAGCCAGGCCTTTCCCCACTCACCTAAGAAATCAGAATCAGAATCAGCTTTATTGCCAAGTTCGTACAAACAAACAAGGAATTTGACTCCAGTACACTTTGCTCTTTGGTTTTGTTTTTGCATTACAGAATATACATATTTACAATGTACAATATACACATATCTAATAAAAAAGGTGCATTTGCAACATCTGTATGCTGTTGTTTTGTACTCTATTGAATGTTCATCAGAGAAACAGCCTGGGGGAAGAAACTGTCTCTGTGGCTGGTTTTAGTGAACAGTGCTCTGTAGCGCCACCTGAAGGTAAAACTCTAAACAGTTTATGTGCAGGGTGTGTGGGGTCTGCAGAGATTTTAGCAGCTCTTTTTCTGACCCTAGACCTGTATAAGTCCTGGATGGAGGGAAGGTCAGTCCTGATTATTCTCTCTGCATTCCTGATTATTCGTTGCAGTCTGGACCTGTCCTGTTTTGTGGATGAGCCAAACCACACTGAGATGGATGAAGACAGGACAGACTGAATGATGGCAGTGTAGAAGATGACCAGCAGCTCCTGTGGAAGGTTGAACTTCTTGAGTTGCCACAGGAAGTACAGTCTCTGCTGGGCCTTCTTTCGAACAGTGTCTATGTGTGAAGACCATCTCAGGTCCTCAGAGATGGTGGTTCCTAAGAACCTGAAGTGGTCCACGGCCGATACAGTGTTGTTGAGGATGGTGAGGGGAGTGTATGGGGGTGGTGTTCTCCAAATGTCCACCACCATTTCCACAGTCTTGAGTGGGTTCAGTTCCAGGTAGTTCTGACAACACCAGTGTACCAGCCGATCCACCTGCTGTCTGTATGCAGACTCATCACCTTCCTGGATCAGTCCAATGACAGTGGTGTCATCTGCAAACTTCAGGAGTTTCACGGACGAGTCCGCTGAGGTGCAGTCATTTGTGTACAGAGAGAAGAGGAGTGGGGATAGAACACATCCCTGGGGGGCACCAGTACTTATTGATCTGGATCGGGAGAAGATGCTCCCCAGCCTCACCTGCTGCGTTCGGTCCGTCAGGAAGCTGTTGATTGACTGAAAGGTGGAGGCTGGGACATTGAGCTGGGTGAGCTTCTGGTGGAGGATGTCTGGTATGATGGTGTTGAAGGCCGAGCTGAAGTCTACAAACAGGATCCTGGACGGTCGAGGTGTTGCAGGATGAAGTGTAGACCTAAGTTAACAGCATCATCAGCCGACCTGTTTGCTCGGTAAGCAAACTGCAGGGGGTCCAGCAGGGGGCCTGTGATGTCTTTCAGGTGCTTCAACACCAGCCGCTCAAAGGATTTCATGATCACAGACGTCAGGGCTACAGGCCTGTAGTCATTTAATCCTAGGATGGTGGGTTTCTGGGGAACCGGGATGATGGTGGATCGTTTGAGGCAGGAGGGGACCTCACATTTCTCCAGTGATTTGTTGAAGATCCTTGTGAAGATCGGAGCGAGTTGATTTGCACAGGCTTTCAGACATGATGGGGAGACGTTATCAGTTCCTTCAGCTTTCTTTGTTTTCATGCGCTGAAAGAGCCTGTTTACATCTTCCTCGGAGATATTTAGTGCAGGCAGAGGATCTGATGGTAGGAGGTTGGTAGCTTTGTGGGAAGAACTTGTTCCTGAATCCTGAATGGGATGTAGAGGGGATGATTTGAGGTGTCAATGGCTTCTTGTCATGTCTGCAGTAGAAGCCATTCAGACGGTTGGCCAGGAGACAACTCTGTTCAGGATGGGTGGAGGGGCTCCTATAGGCAGTCAGGTTTCTCAGACCGGTCCATACAGCTGAAGTGTCACCAGTAGAAAGGCTGTTCTTCAGCTTCTCATTGTAGCTTCTCTTAGCTGCTTTGATCTCTTTTGTTAGTTTGTTCCTGGCCTGCCTGTACCGCGCCCAATCTCCACTGCTGTGAGCTTCTTCCTTTTCCCTGCGCAGATTCCTGAGGTGTGGAGTAAACCATGGCTTGTTGTTCCCAAAGGTGCAGAAGGTCTTGGTCTGCACACACATGTCCTCACAGAAACTGATGTATGATGTCACCTCATCAGTTAGTTGGTTTAAGTCAGTGGCTGAAGTTTCAAAAACAGTCCAGTCTGTGCATTCAAAGCAGGCCTGTAGCATCTGCTTTGATTCCTCAGTCCACTTCTTAACAGTGTGAACCTTGGGTTTGGAAGCTCTTAGTCTCTGTCTGTAGGTTGGGATGAGGTGGATTAGATAATGATCCGAAAAACCCAGAGCAGCCCTGGTAACAGCATGATATGAGTCCTTTAAAGCTGTGTAACAATGGTCCAGTGTGTTTTTGTCTCTGGTGGGACACTTAATATGCTGTCTGTATTTGGGGAGTTCATGGGAGAGGTTTGCTCTGTTAAAATCTCCCAGTATTATGATGAAAGAGTCAGTGTATTTTTCTCCACGTCTGTAATCAGCTCAGCAAGATGTTTTTCCACGGCAGAAGTGCAGCCATGCGGTGGAAAATATGAGCCGATTATTATAAACGAGGAAAACTCTCTCGGTGAATAAAACGGTTTACAGATTATGGAAAATGACTCCAGATCCGGGCTACATGTTTTTCCCAGCACTTTTACGTCTCCGCACCAACCTTCATTTATATAAAAGCAGATTCCGCCTCCTCGCTTCTTCCCCGATAGCTCCGCGCTGCGATCCGCTGTGAGCAGCTGAAAGTCCGGCATCAGCAGTGCGCGGTCCGGGATGTTTTCACTCAGCCATGTCTCGGTGAAGCAGAGAATCGCTGTTCCGTGGAGGTCCGTGTTTTTACCGGTGAGAAGAAGCAACTCGTCCATCTTGTTGTTTAGAGAGCGGACATTTGCCAGATGGATTGAAGGCAGTGGTGTTCATAGTCCTCTTTTGTGGAGCTTTACCAGCGCCCCAGCACGCTTTCCCCTTCGACGCTTTCGGCGCAGTATCCCGTATAGTGTCGCAGCTCCGCTTGCCAGGAGCTCAGTGAACCTCGGATCGATGAAAGATGGTGAAAAAATCCCAAGAGAGGACTCTCTGATGTTGAGAAGTTCCTCTCTACTGAATGAGACCACAGGATTGTGGCCCGAGACCACAGAACTGTGGCTCGAAAGACATAAAAACACACAAAATACAAAAACAGGGAGCGAAGCTCCGAGGCTGCCATGCTCTATTGTAAAGATCCCAGCTTGCAGAGGCCAACAGAACCAAATCTGCTGAACACCCTCGGCTCCATGACTGCGCCTTGAGCTCCTGTCCATGAACACTAGAAGTAGGATCTATGGAAATGCTTCAAGCTGCACTGAGAACCAGCTCTACCTGCGGACAGGTGATATACTCAGACTCTTTTTGCAGTGCTTCCCATGCAACAAAAAAACCCCAAAAATCATCCATATAACTTATGCAAATGGCATTCCGGGTGAAAACATTTCACATATTTTGTAAACATGCTTGCAAAGTAAAGATTTAAAAACTCAGGCAGTGATCCTCAAACATTGTTACTTTGTTGCCCATCATTTGTCCCGTCTAACTCACTATTTTTACTTCATTTATTTTCTGTACTCACTTGTTAGGGTGTGGTACCTGTCTAGTGGCCAACAGGTGATGCACTGGGTACATCCTGAACAGATCCATCACAATATTTATACTGAATGAATGCATATACATGTGTGTGGTGTCTATACTGGACATAGCAGCGCACCTCACACGGAGCATATGGACACCAAGTCTTCTTCAGTGGAAAAAGAGGATTAATTAGACCTTCTGTGACATCCCTGCCCTCTGTTTGTAGACCTGGTCCGTTCACAACAACCAGAACTGCTTTTTGAGAATCAAATGCTCCTAGTAATCAATGGGGAGAGAATAACCGATGATAGAATTTAGACTGGGAAATGTGTAAATCGTGATGATGCCTTAGCAAGATTAAAGTAATTGTCACACAGCATCAAATGTTTGAACGTAGCTTATTTACATACTCATCATTATTTTGATTTGCTTATATTTAAATATTTCTGTACTATATTGTTTGTAATTTTGTTCACGTTTTATTCATGGTTATTTATTATTGTTTCTATTTATTTATCCTTATTACCTTACTAGAGTTTGACCTTTAACCTGTCCTGGTGCTGAAACTATTTATTTTTCCCCTAGGGGAATGGTAAAGTTTAATTTATCTCTAGATTAATAAATGTATGATTGTTATAGAAGTTTATGTGCTCATATGCCCGACTGTTAAGGGGGTGGATCGCTGCAACATGAAGCCGGAAGCATTTTATTAATTTACTGTTATTCATCGTTCTCTCCTTTCTCTCTGTCTTTCCTCCATCTTCTCTGCTTAAGAGACTCTAAGGCTCACTAAAAGTCCTCCTCACTACTCTTAACATCTCCTCACGTTAGGAGCTCTCTTAAGGCCTAAGATGCTTCGTGAATAACTTTTATCTTACTGAGGGAAAATTCTAAGAAAAAGCTTTTCCATTAGCAATCTTTGTGAATTTGGGCCCTGATCCTCAAAGATTCCAATAGGGAGCGCTAAATTGCTTGTGCAAAACAAATTGCACGTGCAATAAGTGGGCATGTTGTCCTAATTTCAGTCCGACTTGTTTCCACCAAAACTGGAGGCATGATCTTAAAACAAGTTCCTGCATCCTCGGCTGAGAGAGTTGCTCCAGGTTGTGGCCTGGACTGTAGTGATGATTGAATGTTAACGAGTACCCAGCACCTAGCAGGGTTTGTAATTGGTTCTTTCACTCTGGATGAGGTTTTTGCAAAGTTTCTGCAACCCAGTCCTGTTCTTTGTCATTCTAATTCCCACTTTTAACATCCCTCCTGGAACAGATGAAGGGGAACAATCACTTCGGCAACGGTTTTGTTTTGAAGAAGATTTCTCTGTGTTGAAAATAAATGCTGTGCAACCAATAATGTCACAGCTTGTTCTTGATACTTAGCTACTTTCCTTAGAGATAATTTGTTTTAAGTTTCTCCATTAACAACTGGATAAAAGCTGGATACTGGGAAACTAGAATAGAATCAAAAGGACTTTTGAGAACCCTCAGGAGGTAGAGTCTCTTTTGGGTCTTCTTCACTACGTTGGCAGTGTGTTCCCGAAGTCAGGTCCTCCCTGATAGTGACTCCCAAGAAGTGGAAGTCTGAGACCCCTATCCACACTGAGAACCCCCTCCCCCCCAGGAGATGGGCCCTGGTGTCATCAGAGAACTTCACCATGATTTTACTAAGATGGGCAACATTTCCTTTGTTTTGTAGTTGTGTACAGTGTTTCGCCATTTAGTTCATTTAAATGAATTTATCCCACGTCATTTTTTGTTATAGTTCCATATGACTGAGCGGAGGAAGTGTTTGTGTCAGAATAAAGAGAACTGACCCCCAATGATGCCTGATAAAAACATCGTAGAGATAAACTCCACCAGATACATTAGTGTTTCAAAGGTTTTTTATATATAACCATAACTTCCAGTTTCTCAGTACATCAGGATTATCACCACATAGATCTAGCCTAGGAAAAGGTTCATCTTTTGATTTTAGTTTAAATGTCAATTGAGTTTTTGCTAAAGTTGGACTTCTTCCCAGCCATTATGTCTTAAATAAACTCTGAACAATTCATATTTTACGGCATGTCCTGGTTCAGGCTGCTGCATGAAGTCCCTTCCTCTGTTTATCCGCCATGCATGAAAGCAAACTGCCTCAATGCTAATTCTAGCTAGCTCTCTCCTGATTGGCCTTCCTGATTGCAGACGGAGAGCTTCTTTGTTCATTTCTGCTCCAGTTTAACAAGAACAGAGTAAACAACATGCAGCAGAAGATCCAGCCTTGTACCCTAAACTTCAGTGATTCTCCTTCAGTTCAGGAGGCAGCGATGTGCAGCGACCCTCAGCTCAGTATTGATGATCTTAAACAGCAAAACCGTGAAGTCAATGAAACGTTCAGACTGTCGCAGTTTTCTCATTACTTGGGAGATTGACTGCTGATTGTCTGATTGCTGCTTTGGGATGTTTTGATGCAACAAGTCGGAACCAGTTTAGGCGTTAATAAACGGATTCTAAACAGGCGACATTTCTGGGAATTAGAAAAATTAGGGAGGAAACATCTGGATCAAAGAAAATATTTAGTAGAGCCTGGCTTTGCATCAGGGGACAACATCCATGTCACCAGAGCCAGCCAAAGGCCACTGCTTAGGGCCTCCAAACCATCAGGGGCCTCCCATAAATGCTTGAATTTGAGCACAGATCATAAAACAGTTTTTTGAGAATGAAAATACTTTGAGGTTTTATTTGACAGTTTAAATGTAAGATTTAAAGACCAGTTTACTTGTAAAAGTGCAAACAACAATCTTCACATTTTTAGTACTGTGTTACCATAGTTACAATCTGATGCTACAAGTTTAATCTTTTCTTTGTGTTTGACTTTAGTTTGTTTACAAATACATTTTAGTAAATAATTACCAGTTATCTGTGATAGCTTTTAACATCATCCAATCAAACTTCTCCCCCTCTCCCAGATTAAATCAATTCTACTGGTGATGTTTTTAACAGGAAGAGGGGCCTCAAATGAAATTCTGCTTAAGGCCCAATACAACCTTGATAATCACCCAGGGTTATTGGTTAATAAAGCCTTACTCAGCGATCTCCACAGGTTAAGTGCATCCTGAACCTTTTGTACAGAATCTCACTAAACTGAGTACACCCCTTACGTCTCTAAATATTTTATTATCTTTTCCTGTGACAGCACTAAAGATACAACACTGTGATACAATGTAAAGTATTCAGTGTACATCTTGTATACTAGCTTGTATAATAACTCAACAGACAGCCATTAATGTCTGACCGTCTGCAACAAGTACACCCATAAGTGGTGTTCTGGCTCTCATGCTCTCATCCTGGTCACCAGACGTTTAACATGGCACCTCATGTTCAAGAGCTCTTATACATAAAGATGGCCTGTATTTTAACAATAAAAATACAAACACTTTATGAGACATGATATAAACAAGGATTAACCTGATCTAGGGCAGGCTACTGGACAGAATAAATCTCCATGGTAACATTTGGATTGAGGAACAGTATAACAGGACCGCTAGAACATCCAGTCTCTAGGTTTTTATTGAAACAGCCTCCAGGAAGTGAATCTAAACCAGCTGTCAGACTAACATGAAAACATGATGCTGCAGAAACAAGAACAGGATAAAAGCTCCAACGTTCAGGAATTTCTCATGGCTCACCTCTTCCAACATCTCTTTTCTTCCACCTTAACAACTCACCAACAGCTTTATCTGACCTTCTCTTTATCTACTCTCAGTGATTTGCAGGTTTGTTTCTGCATTCAAAATTCTCGCCAACTTTAAATTAAATAAAAGTGTTTTCCAGAGTTCCCAAAAATAAAATAAGAATTATAAAACCACCTTTAGGGACAGAAATTCAATTAATTCTGCAGCATTCAAAGAAAATACTTATTTCAACGACTTTCTCTAAATTTTTCCCGACTGTGGAGTTTTTGCTTCTCCTTCCTGTACGTTTGGCTCATTATAAAAGGTGTTGCTGCAGAACTTTGTCTGGACATGACCTGGCAGACCAGTGGATCAACTCTGTAAAGAACCAGACCTTATGAATCATGTCAGGGAAGGCTAAAACCTGTTCTTCTCTATGAAAAGTCAGCCTGAATTACCAGAAAGAGCTGGACTGGGTAAAAACATTGGAGACTTATTGACACAATGTAAAATGGTATATTTACAGTGTTGTTGGTTATATGTCAAAATAATCTGTTAAAATTCCATTTCTTTTGTAACAAGCTGATAAAATTTGCATTATTTGTTTTTTCATTAATTTAATGATTTTTGGCAAATTTAAGAGACAGTTTTTCTCTTTTTGTCACATTTTGCTGAGCAAAAGGAGGATGGGAGCTGCATGGTGAGTAGAAATGATTTAATATTAACTGAATGAGACTTACAGCAGGGAACACAGAGACGTGGCACTAGGAATGTCAGCAGTAGATCCAGCAGAGAACAATAAGAACCAGAGGGTATAAATACAGGGACAGGATGAAGAATGAACCAATGAACACAGGGAGCAAATCAGAGGGGAAATCTGGAGCAGCTGGTGGTAGAGGGAATGCTGGCAACTGAAGGAGGGTAGCTAATTAACACAGAATAATCAGGGGACACATAAACAATGGAATGAACAAGAAAACATAAACAGAGAGGAACCAGATGTATAAGAAAATACAAACTAACTCAAAAAAACACAGTGTTAGGTATTATTTAGTCAACTCAGAGGTAAGAACGATACAGTCATAGTTACTTGTGACAAGGGTACCCAACTTTGCAGTGAAACTACAAAGTTTTGACACCCTATCTCTTTATTTATATACACAGTTCAACAGACAGTTCAGACAGGGTGTGTGTGTGTGAGACAGAAAGGAGGCTGGTTCACACAGAGATAACAATGATCTCACACACACAGGGAGGAAGGCATAGTGCAGGTGCCTTCCAACCCAAGGTTTTTACATGAGTGATAACAAGTTTTTGCACCCATCCAACAGTCCCTCCTTTTATCACAAGTAAAAACATTTAATATAAAAACGAGTAAGAAAAATACTTTGTATGAGCGAAAACCCACGGACGGTAAACAGATTATATTTTGTGGGAAATACTCATACGGCCCCGCCGCCCTCGGCGACCATTAAAAGTTAAATGTTGATTAATACTTGAAATCATAAAAATAAAATAATGATACTTGAAATCATAAAAATAAAATAATGATACTTGAAATCATAAAAATAAAAGAATGATACTTGAAATCATAAAAATAAAAGAATAATACTTGAAATCATAAAAATAAAAGAATAATACTTGAAATCATAAAAATAAAAGAATAATACTTGAGATCATAAAAATAAAAGAATAATACTTAAAGAAAACAGTGAAACATAATAAAGGAATTTAAAAATCTACCCTGTTTATGTCATCATTGTACTTTTTCTCATTTCACTTAAGCAACAACTTCTTTCGATTTTCTGCTGTAAGGTTATTTTATGAAATACAATGTATGAGTACACTCAGGCTTTTGATGTGATTTATTTACAACATGTCATCATAATCGTCCCCTTCATTTTCGTGCATTTCTACCTGGTTCAGTGTTGCATATGCCACCATGAACGATACCAGAAATTCTGTAGGAATGGATGTGCGTCATGTTCTTCCATCAGTGTTCTGAGATGGGTCCCGTCTGATGTCCATCTCTTCTGGTTCGGTATCACTTCCTGTGGATCCTGCTTTAGATAGAGAAAGAGTCCTGCTACCAGAATTAAGCTCAGGCTTATCAGTCCTGTCCACATGTTACAGAGAGCCATTTTATAATTGGGCGCAGATCAGCTGTTTTCTTCACCGGTTTGAGACGCTGGGCCATCTTTGAACCCGGACTTCCTCTGCTACCCCGTCGGTTGGTTTGGCTCCTGTAATGGCAAAACTGGCTTACAGTGGCTTTTATGGATCCAGGAAGGCCTCTCTGCTATTTTCAGAGCTGTGGGCGTTGTCAGGAGTATTTGAAACGGCCCTTTCCACCAAGGAGTGCTCCAATCCTTCCGGTGGAGTGTCTTAATCAGGACCAGGTCTCCAGGCCTCATTCTGTGGGATAGGAGCAGAGATTATCGGCAGACCACTGGACATTTGTTCTTCTTTTGTCTGCAACATTTTATTCATCCACTCAGCTAATGAAGGTTCCTGTTGTGCTTTCTCTATTTCATTCATGTCAGAGGGCAGAGAAAACGGTCTGCCATGTACTATTTCTTTGAGAATACAAATTCACATCAGCAACTTGGTGTCACGTGATCTCAGACTCAGAACACAGTGGGTGGAGCCATACAATGATGTACAGTAGGTGGCAAATGGAGTAAGACCAGTTTGATTTGGAGTTATTCTCATCCATAATTAACCAGGGATAGGCATTCGGGCCATGGCCTCCCTGTTTCTTCCATTGTTTTCCTTAATCTTTAACTGAAACCCTAATGCATTAGAACTTAGTTCTATTAATTTATTTACAAAATGAGTTCCATTATCTGACCTTATAATCTGTGGGATACCATATGTGGGGAAGAAATGTGTCACTAGGTTCATCTATTACAACTAGGCAATATTTCTTCCCCCGTGTTTGCAACAAATTATGCATGATCTGCAAAACTTATTTGCATAGTCAGAAATATTTATAGTGTAGCATTAATGCTTTACCAGATGTGACATATTCCCCCCTTGACACGTGGGTCTTCCCAATGTGTCACTGTAGCCACTGTGTTGTATAACTTTTTTGGGAGGATTGGTTTATCTTCTATCTGATTGATGTCATCTTTTCTCTGTGCTCCTCTCTTTAGCCAGGCCTTTATTTCTGTCTTGGGTGCTGACTGTTGGGCGTCTTTCAGCACGTCTGTGTCTATAAATAGCAGATCTGACATTTTCTCTTTAATAGGTTGAAATGAGTTAGTTCTGTCCCTGATGATGTTTTAAAACCTCTATTTTGCCAAATCTTAGCATGGTGATGTACTGATCCGAAAACGTATTGGCTGTCTGTGTATATAGTAAGTATTTGTCCCTCATGTAATTCACATGCTCTTACTACAGCATATAATTCTGCTGTTTGGGCTGAGCATGTATTGGGTAGAGATTTAGCTTCTATTATTCTGTCGATGGTTGTTATTGCATAACCAACTCTATTCTTTCCATATTCATCTTTAGATGCTGAGCCATCTACAAACACAACACATGAATCTGGTAGAAGGGTTTGAGAAATGTCTTGTCTGGGTTTGGTGTCTTCTTCAACTTTTGCTTTATAAGAATGTGGTTTTCCATCTTCTGCAGTAGGTATTAGAGTACTTGGATTTAAAGGGCACATCTTTTTAGAGTTATGTTTGGCTGTGATAATAATAGCGATGTCAGTGTGATATGCCTTGCATGTAGCGTCAGGTGCTTCTCTTAATATTCCTGACTTCAACATATCTTGTATTACTGGCTTAGTACCTTCTTCAGCTTCTGGCTTTAAGGGGTATTGACGGACTAATGGCCTTTTTTCAGATATTAGTTTAACCTTGTACGGTGGGAACCCCTTTATAAGCCCTACATCAGTTGATGATTGGGACCACAGTTCAGGTGGGACAGCAGCTAGGGCAGGATGCATGTTGCTCTCAGCTAAGCCCTGTATTTGTCCCTCTGCCTCATCTAAATGTATCCTTGGATGGACTTTGACTATCCACCCTAGAATGAGCTTCCAGATTCCTGTATTAGGATCTACTTTTGACAGTGTCAGTGCTGTTCCTGCAGAGGTTTAAAGCCTCTGTTTTTCCAAATTCTTATTATTCTTTTTATCATATTTTATAAAGTAAGTCCTTATTACATTTAAAAATGAGATCACTATTTTTGGTAGTTGCTATTATTATAAATAATGCTTGGTTTAGTTCTTATTAAAAATAAAAATAAAAACTCACTCACTGATGAACACAAAAAATGAAGGGCATATTATATCTTATAATCTTAGTTTATCTTACCCAGTTTTATAGATACAACATACAGTTTCAGTCAGCTTTGTATTTAGTTCAAGTAACTAAAGTTTGTTTCAATTAACTCAAGTTTTCTCTATTTCAGTCCAGTCCAGTAATTCTGTTAAGGTTCATTTCATCTTATGTTAAGTTTGAGTCTAATTCAATCATTTTGAACCTGACTGGAAAAAGTCTAAACATCTGTTAAAATCTTTTTGTTTTACCATAGAGAACTGACCTAATATTATTATGGTATGTTGAGGACTCTAATTTTTACATAACATGAAACAGACATTTATTTCACAAAAGCAGAAAGTCAAACACAGACATTTGGCCACATGAAAGTTTAAATAACCTGTTTGTACAAGAATTGTGAAAAATTGAAGACGCGTCTATGAACTTTCCTATGGTTATCAGTATTTTTAATACAGGTAGAACCTTTGCTATCTTTATATGATTTTTCGGAAAAGATTCTGGAAACCTTATTAAGATATAAGTTTGGCAAAGATCATCAGAACATCAGACCTTTATTAGCGCTTTTAAGGTCCCTCAAAGATGCATTACAATGAAATCAGTCATTCCCATTCACACACATTCACACACTACTTACTTACTTCTCTGTCAGAGTAATTTTTATTTGCAAAAATTTGAACATAATTTGACTTCTATTATTCTTAAAATGCACATTGTTTCCTCATAACCCCTTTTGTTTCCACTAGGTCTGTTTTGAACGCTTCAATTTTTTTTTTTTTTATTCACCAAGAATCAATAAGGTGGTCTTAGTGGGTCCACCTTAAAGGTGTTATCTGTTGGGTGTCATGTTATCATTGTCAGGTCAGTGAGGTTCATAAGTCAGTCTGAACCTTGGTCATTTGGTCTGTGCACATAATGTTTCATAGATCCAGCCTATGATTAATCAGCAAAACGTCCACCTATAGGAGAAAAAATGATTGTTAATGAATGAGCTGCATTTCCTAGGAACACTGTCTTCCTCCTGGATGAGCATCACCTGTTGAAAAACTTTCATCATTGTTTGTTTCACATATTCAATCAGATCTTTATATTATACCAGTAGGTGAAGTTGTTAGTATCTCATGTAGACTGACATATACTGTTGCATTTGGAGAGGATCTCAGATTAAATAAACACAGTTAGAGCTTCAATCCAGGTTCATTTTGTGTCTGCAGACTTTAGCCAATTTTTCTTTTCTTTCTTTTTTTTTTTATACATAAAGAGCAAGATTCAAAACATTTTCAAAAGGCAGATTGTGGCAGAATGTAGACAAAACTGCTTATTGATTGACAAAATAACATTCAAGCACACAATCACCATATTAAAAGGCTCTACTTCTAGAGAATCACTAAACTTCTGAGGTCCGGTTTTGGCCCGCGGACCTTGAGTTTGACACATGCAGGGTAGAGTTACAATTTTTTTTTTTCAGACCTTTCAGCAGAGACAGGCTTAGTTTTATCTTTGTTTTCAGGCAGCTGCATCTCTTTGTCAAGGTCGTTTCACAGAGCTGAAATTTAACTTCTCTCAAAGAGGAAAAATCAAGAATGCACACAATCTGAGCCAAATATGGAATTATTTCCCTGTAAAATGAATCTTTTGCATTTTATCATGATATTGTTAGTAGTATAACACCATAGAATGATTTTTAAAGCACCTGTTTCTCACTAATGCTTGCCTACAAAATCTTTTACTCTCAGATTACTTCTTTAACAACATTCTGTTCTCTCTTCTCTAGTCATTGTTCACTGGGTTGTCCAGTTGGACAGTTTCCATGTTGTCCACATTGTCACCTCCTCTTTTAACTTCTTTTACCACGTCCTCTAAAACCACCTCTTAGTCTTTATAATTTGGGGCTACCTTGGTATTCTAAACTGGGATGGGTGGCAGTCCGCCCCCCTTTATTTGTTTTCAGTTAAGCTGAAAGTTTTTTTCCTGTGCTTTTCTTAAGGCCTCAGTATTATGGCTATGTCAGTTAAAAGCTGCTCTTATTGTTGTTTTTTTAATTCATCTTTTTGTTTTAATCTGTTTATCAACTGTGAGCACTCAGGGACTGAAAAGTCCCCTTTGAAATTATAATCTGGCAAGGTTTTTTATTGTCTCTTGAATCTTTTGAATGCATAATCTCCAGTTTAAGATCCCCGTGTAGTTTTAGGATTTCAGTGATAATTAAGTTACCTGAAAATCCGTATTTTTATGCCATCGTGTACATATTTCTGTTAAATCAGAGCTTTTTCTCTGTTCTTCCCCATTGTTCTTTGTTATTTTTCTCTTTTTAGTTTTCATTATTGCTAATTTTAGATCCCCTTGTAATTTTAAGACATCCTTTGTATCTAATTTGCCCAAAAACCCATGTTTTTTATTTTTTATTCCATCTATGACAGATCATACCTGCTCCTTTTACATAGTTCTCCATAAACTTTACCTCCCATTCTAAGTCAATTAGTTTACTTTGTTTCTTCCCCATTATGTTTTATGTTAGTTTAATTATAGTATAAATGTCCCAGATAAAAGGTCACTGGCATGAGACTTTAAGGAGAGGACATTAACACGGCCTTCTACTGCGACTAATTCGCAGCGGTGTTAATTTTCTGGAATGAAATCCGACCTGAATCTCCAAAGTCACCAGTACGTAGTTTTAATCTGGGCAAAAGAAAACACAGGACTAGCAGAATCCTGCCATGATTCTATTAAAATGCTTAGTCCTCCATACACACACAACACAGTCACACAGTTAGTTTCAGGTACCTTGTAATTTTTCTAAGTTAACTTGGTGTTATTTTATGAGCTCAATTTACTCCGTTCTTTTTACTTTTATAGCGCTTATTCTATTCCCTCGCAGGGGAATAACCCTTAGTCGTTTTATTTGGCCCCCTTCTTGGCGGGGCCCTACCTTAATTTGTCACTATTCCTTTCACGGTGGAATAAAACCATCCCAATGCAGCGTCCTTACCGGCGACGCACTACCAACGACTTTTAAGTACTTTTCTTCTTTTATTTATATAGCGCTTACTCTATTCCCTCGCAGGGGAATAATCCTCAGTCGTTTTCTTTAATCCCCTTCACGGCGGGATTGTACCAAATTTGTCACTATTCCTTTCACGGTGGAATAAAACCATTCGAATGCAGCGTCCTTACCGGCGACGCACTACCAACGACTGTTAAGTACTTTTCCTATGAACTGTATTTTAAAACTGTCTCACCTCGGAGTTGACTTCTTGGTGACTCTTTGGACCCTGTGAGAGTCACCCCGCGCAGAGGAAGGCAATAACCCACTGGCCAGGTGTGAATTCACACACACCGGGACTTTCAGCCACTCCGGCTAAAGGAGGCTGTGCAGCGGTGCTTCGCTCGACGTCAGGCTTCCCCCACGGATCCCAGAGTCACTGTTAAAGCAAAGAGAAATAAGGTTATTGAATTAATCCGGCTTCGAAGGACCAATAAATGTTAGGTATTATTTAGTCAACTCAGAGGTAAGAACGATACAGTCATAGTTACTTGTGACAAGGGTAGCCCACTTTGCAGTGAAACTACAAAGTTTTGACACCCTATCTCTTTATTTATATACACAGTTCAACAGACAGTTCAGACAGGGTGTATGTGTGTGAGACGGAAAGGAGGCTGGTTCACACAGAGATAACAATGATCTCACACACACAGGGAGGAAGGCATAGTGCAGGTGCCTTCCAACCCAAGGTTTTTATTTGAGTGATAACAAGTTTTTGCACCCATCCAACACACAGGAATCCAGAAAACAGTCTAAACAAGAATAAATCATGCACCTAACCCAATATGAACACTAACTTGAAGAACACAGACAGGGAAGTGCAGAGAAACCAACAAAGAACTAAAATTCAAAACCGAACACAGACAGATGACACTTTTAAGTTCTAAAAGTAGTATTAAACTAAAGTTGTGGATTGATTGTATTTCATATGGTGATACCAGCAGTTTCAGCTAAAACTTGAAAACATTTTCATACAAACTGAAAGAACTGCAATTCTCAGCCAGAACTGGCTTTTCCCTTGCATTTAATTGACTATCCATAACTAACAAAAGGGAACGAGGTATTTCCCACAATTAAAGTACTTTTTTTTAGAAGGAACCTGCTTTATGTCTGCTGTATTCTTCAGAACTATAGAATACTGTTGCACAACTTACAGGGTACTCAACCTGTACCTTTCTGTGATTTCTAGAACACTTTTGGTTGCTTTACAAGAACTTGGAGGTTTATTCCTTAAAAGTTACAGGGTTCTTTCCTGTAATTCACAGGAACCTTTATAGAGATTACAGGCGACTTTCCAGGTAACTTTCTAACCACCCCCCAAAAAAACATTTCACTTTCTAAAACTTACAGGGTAGTTCTCAAGAATTAAAATGTGCTTTTTTTTTATTTATTACATGTTAGTTTCTTTTTTATTTTGCAAATATCCCACATATAAAATGTGACAAAAGAAACTTAAAGGGTGCTTTTATAGATTTTACCCTTCTTTTACAGGATACTCAGAGTTACTGAGGAGTATTACAAGGTGGCTTGTAACCAGTTAAGAAGATAAGAAGAGGATGGCCCATACTGCATAAAATCCTTATAATTTTCATAAAAATACCCAGTAGGTCCCAGTAAACTGACTTTTAACCTTAGCTAAAGTGCAGGCTCGGTTATATATTTCTACCAATTCTAGATTTGCATCTATGACTTACAGATTTTTTACCAATAAGGGGATGAGTTTCATATAATTTGAATTACGCAGGTACAAAGATGCATGTCATGTTTGGTGTGGGTTTTGCCGGACCAAAGTGCAGACAAGAGTTCGGGAGCCGCATGGTGAGTTGAATATTTAATGATGAGAAATGGTAACCTAAGGGTGAGGTTACAGAATACAGGCAGAGAATCAGACATGGAGCAGGTAGTAGCCAGGTAGCAAACAGGAGGAACCAGTGAAGAACAATGAAAACCAGGGAGTATAAATACTGTGGTAGGGTGGAAAATGGGCCATTGAGAACTGGGAGCCAATCAGGGGGGAATCAGGAACAGCTGGTGAGAGAGAGAAAGCAAGCAACTGGAGGAGGAAGGCTAATTAACACGGATGAGCAGAGAATTTAAGAATATGTCATAGAATATGTCATAAACCTGGTCTAATATGAACAGAAAATAACAGCAGCTGAAGAACAGAAGCAAGGAAGCACAGAGAAATGAACAAGAAACCTAAACTCAAAACCTAACAGAAGCAGGTCATGAAAGTACAACTATCCTGTGGGGCTACAGGTTTTTTTAATGTGAAGCAGCTTTTTTCTACTTTTAAGTTTATTATTATAGGATTTATGTTGCAGAACAGAACCTCCAACTGAACTGAACCCGAAGATCCTGTGAATCATCGGCCTGTGAGCTCCACAGAGGCAGTCAGCCATCATGACTTATGAATGTTTATGCATGAAACTGCTGCTAAGAATGCTGTTGTGGTTGTAAAGGTTTTCTGGATCATCAAGAACTTCACTGAACTGTGAGGTTCAGATACAGGGAAGAAGGAGTCAGGGCATCCAAGAGAGTGCAGGAAGAACCAGGAACACCACCTTTTGAACGGGGGGCTAAAGAATCATGCAGCCACCGCTGCAGAGCTTGCTCAATGTTGGCAACAGGTGGGTGTAAGAGCAAGAAAGAGAAGCAGAGAAGACAAAAGATAGCAGGAGAGTGGCTCAAAGTGATTTTCTCTGATGAATCTTTGTTTGACATCTGGAAAAGGTTTTAAGGTGTTTTCGTTGAGATCTGTTTTGATCTCCAATCTGCAAAGAGGAACCTTTAATTCTTGGAAAAGCTTAAAGGCGATCACTGTAGGACTCTGAGGTCTTATTGGCAGACAACTCAGCAGGAGAAGGCTGGTGATGTAAGAGCTGACGATGCAGGAGCCACAAAGCACTGAAAGCTAGAAATAAACCCACTCCCATCAATCAAAATGTCTGTGCGCCAAGAAAACTGAAAACAATGAGTCATCTTCCACAGCGGAAGAGGAGACAAAAAGGATGCAGTTTTCTTGCAGTAACAATGGTTCACAGTCATGATGTTAGATAGTTTTCTCATCTGTCTTACTTTATAATTTGATTTTTTCCCTGTTACTAAGATAAAAATTAAACTTGGCACTATATTTGCACATATATTTATATTAGATTGTAGATATGTTTATACTGTTTAATTTGTACTGTATTGCACCGACTACGCCAAAACAAATTCCTTGTATGTCCAAAAACGTACTTGGCAATAAAGCTTTTCTTATTCAACACTTTCAGGTTTATTAAAAGAAATTTCCTGCTGTTTTGAAATAAAATGAAAAGAAGGGAAGTGGGGATGTAGACTTTTTCAGACAGACTTTATTATTACACTAATCAGTCCACTGTTTCATACTCCACTCCAATAGGTGGCAATAGTGTGTCTGTTTTTCATCTAGCTGAAAGAAAAGAAAATGTAATGATTTGTTACCCAGAAACTGAGGGGATTTATTCGGGAGTAGTTGAATAAAGTGAATAAAAATTATTTGAATCGTCTTTATCATTTCTTCTTTTTAAGAAGAGTCTCACCACACACCAGCCAAACATTCAGGATGGTCACAAAGTTCTGGTACCAAAGTCAGAATTTGTGTCGCACAGACCTTACAGCAAAGCAAACTACCGTTAAGGTTTTACATATAAAGACATTAAATCATAAAAATAATTAGGTTATAATGGACTTATGTTCCTAGTAGAACTATACCTGACAGAATAAAGTTGGTGTTAAGCATTTTGTACTGGGTTTTGGTCAACTTTTTGAATGTTTTATTCTGAACAAGGTCACAAATACAAAAAACAGTTTTCCAATGATGACTGTAATCATTGAGAAAAGCTCTCCAAACCAAACCAGCCATGAATGAAAAAGTAACCGCGTCCCTCATAAAAATATTAGCCACCTGTGATCAATATTTTTGAAAGATTGAGTATAATTTCACCAGACCTGTAGAATCAAGACAACTCTAAAATAGAACCTGACAACATGAAGGTCTAGAGATCTCTACAAACAACACATTTCCCAATCTAAAGACATTTAGGAACAGATGAGAAACACAGTTCTTGATGTCTGGCGAAAAACAGTGAGAATCACTATCCACAAATGGAGAAAACATGGAACAGTGGTCAACCTTCCAAGGAGAGGTCGGCTTACCAAAATTACTCCAAGGGCCCATCAACAACTCATCCAGGAGATTACCAAAGAATCTAGAACAACATCTAAACCTCTGCAGGCCTCGCTAGCCTCAGTCAAAGTCAGAGGTCAGGATTCAACTGTTGGACTTTACAAAAACATTGGTGTCATGTGAAAAGAAACATTGTGTAGAAATATAAAAATAAATCTAAAAAAAATCAACCAGTAAGTTACATCTTTGTCACAAAAGGATCATCCAAAGCATACAACTTAATGAGTTAGAAAGTGGCCATTATGAAGCCCTGATTTCAGTCATACAGAGAATTCATGAGTAACGCTGAAAATATAAGAATGGACAAGGCAGGCTACAAACCTGACCCAGTTACACCAGTTCAATCGGGAGGAATGGGTCAAAATTCCAGCGTGTTGTGAGAAGGATACCCACATGTGACCTACAGACATTTAAAGACAACTCTACCAAATACTGAGGCAATGCAAGTCACCTTCAGAGTTTAAAGAACATTTTAAGATTTGTCTAAAAATATTCTCTCTCATTTTTCTTGCATTTAGCAATAGAAATAATTTCGGTAATTTCAACTAATTTAATGTACTTTAATGTTTATGCAGTCTATGTAAAAATCTAATTTCAGCTGTATATTTTATCTATATATTTTAAACACAGACTGAAAGCTCTGACTGGCTTAACCCAGATAAAACAAGGCCTTAAACAGCCTATATACGTCTCATAAGGTATCCATTATTCAAAAGATTCCTTCATTTTCTTATTAAATAATAAAAACACAACAGCAATGATCCTTTTTACAACTTGGCTTAAGCTTTTTCTCTGATGAAATATTATACGAAAACATGTCAAAGTAGGTAATCTAGGTCATATGTTAAGAGAAAGATGTGACTGAGAAATCAGGTGGGGAAGTAGTGGTTCAGAGAGGCAGTAACTGTTTCTGGCCTTAGAGGGCAGAGTTGAGCTGCAGGCCTGCTGAAATGTAAGCAGCCTCAGCAGAGCTGAGCTGAGCTGAGCTCAAAGTAAGACAGGATATGCACATTTCCAAACTTTCATTGACTATGACTTAATAAAATCAAAGAAGTAGAAAATAAATCAGATTAAAACATTTTACTCTAAGAAATGTTACTGTAATTTGAAGGCAGCTTAAATCAGCCTGAGTCAGCTTGAAAATAAAAAGCATGAGGAAGTCCATTCAGCTCATCATTGATTCTGTATAACCGGACAGTGTGTCAAAACCAAACATCTTCCCCCAGCTACTCTTCTGAAAATCCATCACAGTACTGTCTGCTCCGTCACACGACATGTTGATTTTCTTCCAGACATGTGAAGACTGGTTTCAAAGAAACCAATTATTTGTTTTGTTTTCTCTCCCTGTTCTTCAAAACTCATTGTGGGCCTGGTCATTTTTCCTCCTCATGTAATATCTTCTGCAGTCGGTGCTGAGGAGGCTTTGATTTCCCATCCCTCAGCCAGTTGACATTCATTCCACAAACACTTGACATTTGGAAATCATCGTCCTCTGTGAGCAAGGTGTGTGTGCACTTGTAACCCCCCCGCCCCATCTTTGCACAAAGACTTGCATACAGACAGTGCCACACCATTAGCAAGCCTTTGTAGCGAGCTGCTGGACAGTATGGACTCAGTCTGGTCTGAAATTGATAGCGTCTGCAGCAAAGTCTAAACCAATGAATCTGTAATGTCTGATCAATTTCCTCAGAAGTAGCTCTACTGTTCTTTCCTTGTGTGATTTTCAAGTGTCTGACACATCATTAAGTTCACACCTTCAGATTTTCTTGTATAAAATCCTAAAAATCCTTTAAACATTTTTTTTTCTTCGGAAGTTTTACTTTAAGTTAATTGTTATACACACTTTTCTCTGTTCTTTTCTGAAAATGTATTTTACAAAAAATAAACTAAGTGTGCTTTTTCTGGGCAGAAAATATATCTGTGTGATTTAATGTAAGAGATTAATTATATCAGATTTTGCAGGCACTGTACGGTCATACCGTAGTTAACGTTCCTACAACATTGTTCAAGTTATAACACAAATAATGACGTTCATATATGACAAGGTGTACTCTGTGTAGATTTATCTCAAATGTTAGCTCAACCGTAAAACAGACTTTTGGCTCTACTGTTAGCTCCTTCTGTATCTATTATAGATTTATCTATTCAGTTTAAAATAAACAACTTTATTAAAAATAAAATAAAAATTGTAGTTTCTTAATTTGTTAAATTTAAAAATGTATTTTTTTTACTATAATGATGTATTTAAGTTGTTTATTTTCTTCACATGAGGATGTAATTTTTATGTCAGAACTTGAAAAATGCTAAAGAGACCAGTTTAGACCTCAGCTAATTTGTAAAGAAAATCAGTTTAAGTAGAAAGTGATGGACTTTAAATCCTTTATATTGTATATGTAACTATGAATGTGTAACTGTTTGCTAATAAATATGAAAACTTACATATTTTTTCAGGAAAGTTTAAGCTGTGGACCCGGGACCTGGACTGGGTCCTTCAGAAGCTGCGAAGGCCAGAAGAAAGCAGATGTAAAACTGGACGGTCTAACGTTAGCTTTTCCCGCCCTTACCTGAGCATAACTTCTGTCGCCTAGCAACCGTGACAGTGTGAAGCACAGAGCTGAGAAGTCGTAAAAATGGAGCCCGAACTTTTGCTCAGTTTTTTCTTTCTTTTATTCAATCCTTGAGGAACTCAAGCAGGTGTAATGTCCTATAATCTGTTTCAAATGTTCTTGTTTCATTATCTTTTCATTTTATTCTCGTTCATTAATCAACCATTTAAAATATTCAACATTTATGTTCGTAGACAAACAAAATATAACAGTAACAAATGAAACACTGAAATAAACCAAACATGAACCTTTAGTTCAATTCAATTCAATTCAATTCAAAAATACTTTATTAATCCCAAAGGGAAATTAAATTATAAGTTCTTATAATGTTTAATGTACCATAATGTATAGTTTAGATATGAACTGGCTGAGTTATATCAGGTCACTGGAGCCTTACCTCAACAAATACTGCATTCAAGATAAACCTGAAATACGGGACAAACTATGTGCTATTTTGAATAAAATTTAGTTGAAAAATGTATGTGTAAAATACAGGACATGTTTGTATTTTAAAGCATGTCTGGTGATCTTAAAAAACAAACCCATTAAAGTACCAACCCGTTTCTATAAATTTAAGAGCTTGTCATATGGCATATTTCCATTCATGCATTGGGAACTTTAATCCTCTAGCTGTGATTTACATCAGAAACATGATTTACTGACATTAAATTATTAAATTATGTATTAAATTTGGTTCAGCACCGGTTCACTCACTACAATGAGGCCACCGAGAGGTAGAGTGTCTGTGCAGCTGTGTGTGAAAAGGAGGAGATCCTGTTAGTCTGTGCTTTCAATGACGAGTTAAAATCACCGAAAGAACAAACAAAACCTGGCGGCTGCCTCCAAAGCCAGGATCTGAGCAAGCAGGTTGGCCCCTTCATTTGCATGTCAATGAGGAATTTGATCACATCTCAGCATTCAGAGGCAGCAACGTAATCTAATTCACTGGGGCAGATGCTTTCTGATAGGAAAATACATCTGCAGCACAAACTCAACAATGACAGAAAGAGTGGACCTCAAAAACATTTTTCTTTTGCACTGTGGATGTTTTTCCCCCCACTAGCTTGTGTATTTTATTAAGTGATAACAATGAACACCATAATCAGAAAAAGCTATTTTGGAGGTTAGTAAAGGCTCCAGCAAAGTAATTTACAATGATTCCTACATTAGAAATGATTTGACCGATTAGTAACGGCGTGGAGAGTGTATTGTTGAGAAGGAGAAAGTAGTAGTGGGTTTCTCAGGCAACACATTAACAGAGTTTCTCACTTCGGGAGTCGATGAGTCATCCCTGTTGCTGTTATACGGGCGGTGCATCAATCACCGTCTCCTGATGGGAGCAGATGGTGTGTGGCGGCTCAACCAGTGTGGAGGAGTGTGTGGGTGTTTGTGTCTGTTTGCTGAGGAAAGGCTGGTGGTGCTCAGAGGGAAACATTCAGATGAAGACCGATGCAAACAGCAGCACTAAAAGATGCCGGAAAGCAACTGTTCACAGATGACAGTCGGTGCGGGAAATCCAGCTGTGGTGCAGGTGCAGGGAGAACGAGACAGAGAACTACAGCAATGAAGGGGAGGATGTGTTGGAATGTGTGGCTGGTGGTTAGAGGAAGGAGATTGAAGGCAGAAGGTCCCCGTAGCAGCCCAGATGTCAGGAAGGTGGGAAGGTGCAGTTAGAAGGTGGGTTGTTTGTGGTGGGATTAGTGATGAGCTGATAGAGTGTGTGCGTTCGTCACATGATGTGTGATCTGAAGGGCTTCCAGTTAATCCATTCAGGGTCACTAAGAAGTCTGAAGTGATTATGAATGGCACAAAGTTCCCTCAGAAGCAGAAAACCTGCTGGAACAAAAAACACGATACAGTAAGTTTTGTAATAAATGGATTCAACAGGGAAAGGCAGGCAGGTTTAGAACAACGGTGACTTTATTTAAACAAACTCTTAAACAAACATAAAATATCTCAGTATAAAATCTGTAAAAAAAAGATCTTATTGATTTATCTATCATATTGTAGAAGATTACAAGCTGAGAGGAGAAGCTAATTTAATTAATAGGAGGATGTAGTTTACATTCAAGGAAACCATATCTGATCCAGAAAAGATATAGTTAATTATTAACATAAACATGAACATCAAATGCTAACGTATACGGTCCGAATGTGGATGACTCCAATCTTTATCAGAGTCTCTTTTCTGCGCTTTCATTCAGACTACAGCACTGGTGGTGGTGGAGGTTTCTACCTGACTCTGAGCACAGAGTCAGACAGGCTCAGCAGGTCCTTTGTACTTCCTAACACGCAGTCAGTTTATACATTAATGCGGCACGTAGAAGATTTCGGTCTGTGTGATGCTTGGTGCACATGTCAGACATCAGATAAGGACTTTACTTTTTTCTCATCCGTCCACCACTCTTACTCCTGCATAGACTTCTTTCTAACCAGCAACTCTGTTATGAAGGAGGTCTGTGAGGCACAAATTTATCCCATCTCCATGCACCAGTAATTATGATGGTGGTGGAAAAAACATTAACACCTTAGTTGACCTCAACCCTGATTATAAGGTATGAGCCCGAGTTAAAGAGCTGGCTTTCTGGAGTCTGGAATGAAAAGCAATATGAAGAAAACAAACATTAAAGAGCAAGAAACAGCAGTGAAAAACATTTGAAAATCTGAAAACAAACTCGGAGACATTTGCACGTACAAGAAGGACACGAATGCAGACAGAGCACTGTAACAAGGTTCTGGTGTTAGCTTGTGAGGACAGTACTGGAGCAAAGATTTGATGATTGTGGAGCTAAAGGGCTCGGTTCAGATCTGCTTCTTTCCCCCACATCCTCTTCTGTAATCACACAAAAACACACACACTTAGATAAAAGCTGAGAGGAGCAGCGGGATACAGTCGCTAAAGGCAGGAGATATTGAAGGGAGAAGCATGAGAGCTTGACACTCATGGTAATGAACTTCCCTCCACCATCCTGCTCTCATGCATGACTTCAACAAACACAAACTTACAAAAACAGACTTTGCTGGGTTGTTTTTGACATCCCAGCGTTCATCTTGATCTGTTTTTTCTCAACTAGCCGGCTTTCTGAAGCCTCAGGGAATACAGGAGCTGGAAAAAAACTGAAAGAGTAAATGATTTCAGTTTGGAGCCAACAGACTGGAAATACTGGCTTTTACTGATTTACTGAGGGAAACATGTATGGACAAAATACAACCCCCAAAGCTGGAGGCAACAGTTGGACCACCTCTATTCAAGTTTGTAAAACTACAAAAAATGTAAATAAAATCAATTTTATCAAAGAAGGAAGTAAAAAATGCGATGTGTGCATTTTAAAGGTAATGTTATATTAAAAGTTTCCTCTATCTTCTAAAAATTGTTTCTCTTTGTTGGTTTGCTTTTCTTTATCACAGTGGTCCTTTCTCGTTAGCACATTGCATCCCTGAGAATATCAGCTCTTTTCAATCTAAAACAGTAATTCTTCTGAACTAAAGAAGACTTCAGGTTTTACTGGCCACAAGCGAAGCTATAGTTATGACAGAACCAAACTAAAAACAAATCACCGGCACCTTTTTAACAAAGAGCTACATTAAAGTGTTTAAAATGTTTCTAAAACAATCATATCTTGCTTGGTTTCATTTGAGCTTTTCTTTGCCCATTCTTTGCATGACTGACATGGTTTGACACATTTATGTAGTAAACATAGGAAAGTAAAAAGCAGCTTATGATTGAGATCAAGGAAGATCATCTGGAAATCAATTACACAGGAGCTGAAGCTGCCAGAATAAAGTGATAACTAACTTCAAGGAGGTGCCTGAATCCAATGGAAGAGAGTTCCTGGGTAGACCTCAGGCCAGCCGATAAATCATAGCAATCAGAGGAGAAGAAGCCCTCAGCAGCCCGGGCTCCTGTGTGTGCAACACCCAAGGCTGGTTGGACTGGTCGTTATCTACTTTTAGAGGCAGTATCCCAGGGCTGACTGTGGGGCAGCTGGAGGGAGGCAGGACTGTGGGCATCTACAGTATACTGTAGTAAAGCACTTCAGATTTCCTTCCCTTTCTTTGTAAGCTGTAGGGATAACAGGTGAAACCAGGAAATCAGAGTTTCTGTTAAGATTTGTGGCTAAATTACACTTGCAGTTTATTTTAAAGTTGTGCGGATTTTTATTCCTTAGAGCCTTGGCATCATAAACATCTTGTGGCACAGGTAGGTTTGTTAACAGGGATAAGATTCAGTCAGTAACTGACATTAGAGATCCTTTAGTTAACTCTCTAAGGATTCAACGTTTTGTCAGTTTTACTCCCTATCCCAAGAGATTTTCCCTAATATTCCATATTGTGGGAGCCTAAGGTAAAATGAATAGATTTCTGAAATCAAATCCGAGGACATTTCCAGCTCAGAGTTAGAAGAATTAAATGTTATCAAGATATAATTTAAACATTGGTACAGTTACGGTTTTCTTTTAAAATATTTATTCAGAATTAAACAAAACAAATCAAGTGTAATAGCAGGAGAATGTCTATCCACGCTGTTGTTAGCATTCCTAAGAGTAATAAAACGAATAAAGTCATAGCAGTAGTAATGTCTGCCTTCTTTCCTCTCCTATGCTCCTATCCAAACTGAGTGGACAAACACCCCTCAGCCAGAAACTCTGCGTTCAAATTTTACAACAAAAAAATTAACAATCCCACTCATAACTAGCTCTGACAATTATTATTAGTTAAAACATTATATTTTTTTCTACTGTTAGTCCAAATTTTGATGTTAATTTGTTTTAGTTGGTTTTATTTGTTTATGAAGTAAAAAAAATGGCTGTACTTATCTTTGTGTCTTTTTTACATCACAAGTAAAGATTTCACCAAGCGTGAAAGAAATAATAGTGGGAATCCTGTGAAAACATAAACCTGCGCCTCATGGTGGAGGACTCTTGCTGAAGTTCGCATGCATGGGTGGAACAGCTGGACACTCAATAAATGTTTGAGAGAGATAATAAATTGCTCATTGTTGCATAAAATAATCAACAGTTAACAAATGAAGCACAGGAATACAAAACCACAGCATGTAGAGAGTAAAAAAAGTTTCTGCGGAATCTGAATGTCTAGTGGGCCAAGGAAGAAATTTGGTTGCGCAGTTCTCAAAATCTGAGGCCGTTTTCTTCAGAAATTCTGATGTATGTGTTGAATTTGTTAATTATTTTATCACACTCTATTCATGCAACATCAACTGTTAGCCAGTATTGTTAAAATTAAGTATGTGCATTTAGAAAACAACAGAAAATGATGGATGTTTTTGTTTTTTTGATTTATATCAAGACGACTGTCAATTATGGAACCATATCCTTTTTTAGACCTCTAGAGAACACATTTTTTACTCTTACATAAAGTACATCATGCTGGAAAGTAGAAAGCAAAATTAGGTGCTAATGTGTTTAAATGGTTGTTTTAAATATCCCTTATCATTTTGATTTGTTATTGGCCAAAGGTTTTGGCAGTGCAAACGGATAGGACTGAAATTATTTTCTTGTTTTTCCAGCAGTGGTTACCTTCACAGAAAAGCTTCCACCGTCATTGCTTTGCATCAAACTGACCTTGCATGACGGCAGCTGCAGCTGAGAAAATGTCTTTTCAAAGAACAGTTCTCTGGATCATCAAGAACTTCAAGCTGAGAGATTCAGCTGCGGTGAAGAAGATTTTAGAGGATGTCCAGCAAGCTTTGGGACGGTCACATGTTGCCTCCAGTGCAGAGCTTGGTTTACACTGTCAGCAGGTGTGTATGAGTGCATCTGCATGCACGCTGAGTTGAAAGGCAGCAGAGATGCCACTTCTCAAGAAAAACATTGAGGTCAGACTGAGATTCAGCAGGAAGTACAAGAATGAACAAAAGAAGACTGCAGCATAGTTATCTTCTCTGGTGAATCCTCCTTCTGACTGTTTGGAACTGTTTCTTAAACTAAAAGGTCAGAGCTACAGATCCAATGCATGGGTTGGGTTGCTCCTCCCTCAAGGGGTGGTCTTCTTACCAACTCTGCCCAAGAACATTGCTCTGACTAAAGAGTGGGATCAAAATTTCCTTCTAGAGAGAAATCTTCCACCAGTCTAGGAGCAGTTAGTTAACAATATGTGGATTTTCCTGCACGATGGAGCTCCATGTCATAATGCTAATAGGATAGCTAAGTGTCTCAAAGACTATTAGAACACTAGCATTGTTTCACTTTAAACACCTTGATATACAGAAATGAGGAAGAATCTGATGAAATGACTGTAAAAATAAGGACATTCGGACTACAACAGCAATATATCTCATCTCTCTTCTCCAGAATAAATACATTTATTGCAACAAAGAGGCTTTTCAACAATATTTGTGTATTTGGAGTCTAAATGTGTTTAATGATGGCCGGGTTGTAAAACACTGTTTTCTTTTATATTGTCTAAGAACTTTCCGACTCCAAGCTTGGACCAGTTAGTCCATTGATCCGTTTAGTTACATTCGTTTACTGGATGCATAAAGATGGCTCCGAGGGCCGTTGAAGATGAAACACATGCCGTCTTTTCAAGAAAACAAAACTCTGTTTTGTGCCACATGTACACCATTAGTCCCACACAATGAAGGGCCCTCAGGGAGAAGCTCTGAGTCTGAGGAGCAGTGCTGCAAAGGAACAAGTTTAACCTAAAAGTCTCTTAGTCCAGCTCCAATCTGTGGGGAATAATACTGAACTAACTTTTACAGTATCAAAAACTTTTTTAAACCCAGTACCTTTTATTTATTTATGAAACAGATTCAAACCATGTAATTTTAAAAATTATACATTTGATAGATTTTTCAAATCATACAAAATGTTTGTTCTTGTTTTTCTTTACATGATGAGACCCAGAAAGTCCAGATTAAAATACTTTGAAATAAAAACTGATATTAGAGACATTATTCCTAACCCGTTTTATTTTTTTAGATCAACTGGAGCACTGAATGTCCCCTCACAGACACAATAATGATGCACCCTGAGGGAGCAGTGTGATTTGGCCCGCATACAGACCACAGATGGTATTTAAAGGAGTCGTAAGTCGGGGGATCGTAAATAAAGCAATCAGGCAGTCAAAGTTTTAGAGGGGTGGCATTGTGGGTTTTTATGAGATAATTATTCAGCATGTTGGATTCACAGATGTCACAGTGCGCTGATGTTTAAAACCAATGACACAGAAGACACACATTATGTCTTCTCACATTTCCCACATGTAGAAGACATGAGGACCTGGCAGGCAGGCCCTCAATTCCTGCTCTGATGGACTCCTAGACAGACAGACGTGCACACACAACGGACAAACACTGAAGGGAAGTGGGCAGACGTGTACCGGATAGCACTAGGAAGAACATTTATAAAAATGGCTGATTTTTCACAGCCTGAGAACCTACATGATGCTCTTTTGAAACCATCTTCACTGTTCTGTACATGGACACTAAGGATCTGAGGAGACATCTGACAGGATGAAGGGGAGTGACTGAGCCAGGGCAGAAGATACAGTGAATCTGGTCAGTTTCTCCATTAATATGGTCTGCAGCTGTCTGCAGACTGTAAATCCAAAGTGTTTGATTTTGAAGTGTCCTTGAACACATCAGCAATGTTATTGTGTCCTCTACAGCTCTCCCCCACGTTTCAGTGGAGTACATCTGAATCAGGTCTATAAATACATGACATCACAACGATTGAAGATTTGGAATGATTTTATTTTCTGAAGAGACGCTCTTATCATCCCCTCACAGACCCACCGGACTTGAACAGAGCTCATCCACTCGAGTGTTTAACCTTTCTCAGACTGGCTGCCTCAAACCAGCCGCTGTCGCTGCAGAGTCGTTGTCTCTGATAATGTGGCTCTGGATGTTTCTTTTGTCGGCTGCCTGGTTCCTTGTGTTCTCCACAAGCTGGAAGGGATCCAGAAAACCTTTGGATGCACGTCTGTTTATCTAAGGTGGCCTGTGGGCTTTAACAAAGCCTTAAGAACTGAGAAAACTGTCCACCGCCTCACATTGAAAGGTGAACCAACATGAGCGAACAAGTAAGCAGGTGATGAGCTGCTCTAATCATAATCAGCTTTATTGCCCAAGATTATGCTCACAAACAAGGAAGTAGACTTTGGTTTGAAGCACTCACAGCGTACAGACACCTATAAATATATGAAATAGAAAAAAACAAAATAAAAGATAAAAGGAACAGTAGGTACATGTATGTGTATGTACAGTCATTTTTAGATAAATGAAAAGAAAAAAAAACACATTTTGTTTGACAGCAGAACAGCCGACTACTCAGACTGTGAGGTGTTCACTGTGATCATCAGGGAAACAAACAGCCTGTTCTCTGTTCTGTTCAAATAATTCAGTTTAATTTGTCTGTCTAAAGAACATCATTCCAGTCCTGGGCTTGTCTATGTTTTCTCTGGCAATCTTCAGTCTGGCCTAAATGCTTTTCCTAGAGAGCAAAGGTTTCCTCCTTGAAAGCCTCCAATTAAAGCTAAACTTGTACAGGTTTGAAATGTCAACAAACAGCCTGCTGTAAGGCCTCAGACAGATCCTTGGATCAACAGTCAGGAGCACCAAACTAAGGTTCAAACAGGACAAATATCCTTCAGAATACTGAGTAACAATGTTCTAATCATGCTCTCCTGGTGTCTGCATGTTACTTTGTAGGAATAAATATTGCGTGTCCTAATTTATTCCTATATATATATACACAATAAATTGCATGTTTATAATTCATATTATATAACTGAAAACTGTAATATGTCTCCAGTTTTTATGGTTTATTTTTATTAGTTAAATTTCTTAGTATTGTTAAAACTGACATAAAAAATATCCATCTGTTTAAACTTGTAAGGGACTTTTTGTTTGTCCCGGAGCATGTAGGTATTATTTGTCTGTGTTCAGCGTGTCTCCCACTGCTCCAGGACTCTGTTTAATCAGCCCACAGTGCAGACACACACACAAACTCTGATTCCCTCCCATTTTACATCAGTTCGGACTTCTTCTGACCAACTTTGAACTGCAGGCTCTCCTCGGCCTTTTCCACATAAAACTCTACGTCTGTGACTACCAGAAGGTTCTCCTACGCAAACTTCATGACTTCCTAAGATATACTCTGTAGTTTTGGACAGTTTTGGCATCCTGTCTGCTTAATATGCTTCTTCATTTTCTGCCAGTTTCCATGTAGAAGACCAGCAACTGAGTCATTGCAGCGAGTCTGACCTTTGACCTCAGCACTGTTTTTGATGTTGATAATGCTGCTAATCTGTCTGCGGCTGTCCTGGAGCCTCAACACACAGAGAAATAAGCAGATTTCCTCTTTTCATTTACAGAGAGGAAACACTGACAGCCACATGCTGTGAGATTCTCGCGTCTCCCGCTGT